>NC_061116.1:21490560-21796036 GCF_002878395.1 Capsicum annuum | reverse complement strand
TTAATTTATTGAATAATTTTTTGCCTAATTCTTCATTAAAAGTGTTTTCGCTGACAGTGCAATAATAAAAGTAGTCTTGTAGGAATTTCTTTATATGTACCCAATGTGAAATATTTAATTGTTCTAGTTTGATTATTGCTTCTTTTTGTAGTGCTAATAATCCACTATTTGGATCTTTTTCAGTTAATAACATATGTATTTTGTTTGTGAAATTATAGGGGTTTGGTCCCATACTTAATAAAACTTGAAAATCATATGGGCAATTTGTCTTAAAACTTTCCCATGTGGCTTTTGCAGATTCCCCTAAAAAGGTTTCCAAATATTTATACATTGTTTTCGTATCTGTTTCTATATAATGTCTTAAGGAATCTGCTGCTACTATTCCTTTTCATAAATCTATCACTGTATCCCACATTTGTGGGTCGTGTGCTGCTATATTTAGAATTTTACCTTTACTGCCTCCTTCTTGTAGTTTAATTGGTTCTTCTATTGGCATTCTCTTACTTGCTGGTTTTATATTATCTCCTCTAAGTTCTGTATCTGGGTTTATCCTAATTGCTGGTCTTCTAGGTACATTACCTGTACTATAATCTATTGGTTGGGGATTAGGATTTGTTTGTTGAAATGGGCTAGTACTTGAAGAGCTAGTCGGTTCTAATTCTGCGAGTTCCTTATAACCTTTTGTTGAACTTAATACAGAAATTCTGTCTTCATCTTTTCTTTCAAGGAATAGTTTGTTATTTCTATATCCTAAATTATCACTTCTCTCTAAACAGTTTTTAAAATTTTCTATACATTCTTCTATTTTCATTTCGTCCTTTTGACATCCTTTACATTTAAAAGTTATATATTTATATTCTTCTGTTAAATTTTCAGCTTTTTCTATGACCATGTCTACTTCATATCCTTCTTGTAGAACCTCTATATTCATAAACTCGCTTTCTGTTTCTATATTACTCTCTATTTCGTCATTGTCTAAATTTCTTTTAGTTGCGTAATTATAATCTGTAAATCTGACTGAAGTTTCTCCTTTACTTGTAGTATATAATAGATGAGAGTCTGGTGTAAGAATTTTTGGTTTAGTAAATTTGTTTAAATTTCATTCTAAACCTGCATATATTTCTGGGTCTGTTTTAATTGGTTTTATTAAACTTATGCCTTTATTTTTCATTATTTCAACTACATCATTTACTTTCTTTTAGTTTAAATTTAGTATTACTACTTAAAGTTAATTTTCCAATAAACCCTATGCACATTAATAAATTATTTCCACTATTCATTTCTTCGTACCCTTTAGTTTGGATTCCTATTTTAATATTTTTTTCAAATTCTTTTAAGTTCATTAAGAAATCTGGACTTATATAGAATATTTCTCCATTATTTGTCATATCTACTTTAGTTAATCCTATTATTGATTTTTTAATGTCTGACCATCTATCATCATATATTGTTATTAATACTTTGGATCCTAGATTTTTTCTTGTTAAACCTTTTATTCCTATAACAATTAAACCTATATGCATCAATATCATTTTATTATTTTTTATATGTCTTAAAGAGTTAGCATTTACTAAATCTAGTATTTTAAAATCTTCTCCTATAGCTGATATTTATCTCTTATCTTTTAGTGTCGGCCACATATGTCTGGGCCACGTAGTAAACTTTATAACCACTGCTTTATCTAGTTTTGCCTATAAAAGGCGTACATTTTGTAGAAGGAAGACAGAGCGAAATCAACCAACCTCAAAACATACCTGAAATGTGTAAACTCTTCCTCCCAACAAACCTATCCAAGTCAGTCCTTTTTGTATAAACTTTTGTATCAGTGTGTTTAAATAAAAGCTCCAAGTTTTCTATTCGATCTTAAGGGGGTTCCTGAAAGGGAAACTTCTCTCCTAGTTACTTCATGTAAGTTCTTATTTACATATTTTTTCCCACCAAAAATATTTTTATTTATGTTCTTATGTCCATGTTTAAAGTTCTTTAACATATTTTTTGTACATCATGTAAATTAAATTTTTGGTAAAATTCTTACCCTTAGTATATGGTTAGCCTCTTGATTTCTTAATAACAACGATGGATTAACCTGTAAATTCCTAGGAATTCTGGCCTCGATAGTCCAACAAGTCTGCAAAATAGACAAAGGACGAGTTTTAGCTGCCAGACTAAAGTTTTCGGGGTATGGTTAAAGAAGTAAGATGTTAAGAACATAGATTAAGAGGAAGAGATGAACAGGGTTAAAAAAATATATATATTTTGCAGACCTATTGGACTATCGAGGCCAGAATTTTTAGGAATTTACAGGTTAATCCATCGTTATTATTAAGAAATCAAGAGGCTAACCATATACTAAGGGTAAGAATTTTACCAAAAATTTAATTTACATGATGTACAAAAAATATGTTAAAGAACTTTAAACATGGACATAAGAACATAAATATAAATATTTTTGGTGGGAAAAAATATGTAAATAAGAACTTACATGAAGTAACTAGGAGAGAGGTTTCCCTTTCGGGAACCCCCTTAAGATTGAATAGAAAACTTGGAGCTTTTATTTAAACACACTGATACAAAAGTTTATACAAAAAGGACTGACTTGGATAGGTTTGTTGGGTTATTGGGTCTTTTTCCCTTCTTATGTGGATAAATGAAGCCCAATTTGGATCAACCACTTTTACCCATAGGCCATTAATATGGGGCATATATATTGATCTTTTTAGGTCTTAGTCACCATCACAAAAGAGAGTTTTCAGCAACCAAAGAGAGACAAACAAAGCTGATTTTCGCACTTAAATTTCAGCCATAGCTGTCAACTTCAAATTGTAATTCCTGCTTTGTTTCTTGTCTGATTGAGCTGATTTTTGGATTGCTTGTTCCTCTAATCTCAATCTTTGATTAGGAACTGACGGAGCTTGATTTGGTTTCCTGTAACTCCTGTTCTTCATTCCCGAACAGTAGCTGCGGTTTTTATGATTTCACTCCTTTATTTCTCTAGTGTTCGGTGCTATGGTTTATGTATTGTTTCTTGTTGTTTGACACTTGTTTTGTGGCCATTTTGGAGAACAATATTGTAACTTTTGGTGGTTATAGTGGAGGTTTGGTTCCGTAGTTTTTTACTCTTCACACCGAAGGGTTTTTCACGTAAATTTAGTATCTTGTGTGATTGCCTTTATTCTTGCCCTATTGTATTTGTGTGGTAATTCATTTGCTGCCATATTACTTTGTTTTGCTTGGTTTGCTTGTCTACTCTTAGTTCAAATTGGAAGGAAAAGTTTAGACTTGGGTATTCTTCCGCTGCTATCCTATCGGGCTCTTTCATAGTGCCCCTGTCTTTCCCAACAATGTGGTATCAGAGCGTTGGTTGTTGTTGATTGTTGATTTGAATGATGGTGGAAAATATGAGCAAGATGGTGTGTTTGAATGGTAGTAACTATTATACTTGGAAAGCTTTTAAAAAATAATTATAGATGCTTTAATTCTTATGTTTGTTGGACTGTTCTACAGATTCACAAATTTATAATGTTTAGTAGTTGCTAACGGTGAGATTGACGAGGATGTCTCGCATCGTATTGGGGCGGGATGGATGAAGTGGAAGCTCGCGTCGGGGGTGCTGGGTGATAAGAAGGTGCCGCCCAAGCTTAAAGGCAAATTCTACAGGGTGGTAGTCCGTCTGGCCATGTTGTATGGAGCGGAGTGTTGGCCAGTTAAGAATTCCCACATCCAAAAAATGAAGGTGGCAGAAATGCGAATGTTGCGCTGGATGTGTGGGCTGACTAGAGGGGGATAGAGTTCGGAATGAGACTATCCGGGAGAAGGTTGTAGTGACTCCAGTGGAGTGCAAGATGCAGGAAGCCCGATTGAGATAGTTCGGACACGTGAGGAGGAGGGGCATGGATGCCCCGGTCCGTAGGTGTGAGAGGCTAGCGTTGGATGGTTTTAGGCGGGGTAGAGGTAGGCCGAAGAAGTACTGGGGTGAGGTGATTAGGCGGGACATGGAGCAGTTACAGCTCACCGAGGACATGACCCTAGATAGGAAGGTCTGGAGGACGCGAATTAGGGCAGAGGACTAGGGCCAGTTTGGGTCGCTAGGGTAGGGAATTACTCGGTGGGGGTTTTATTCCGGTTATGATTACGTGTTCCATGTTTTATTACGAATCTGTGTGCTTTCCTCTGTTTTATATTACTTATGGGTGCCGTATTTATGTTATGTAATCTTGCGCTGTGCTGTACAATGTGTTTGTGTGGTATCTCATGCCTTGAGCCGGGGGTCTATCAGAAACAGCCTTTCTACTTCTTTAGAGGTAGAGGTATGGACTGCGTACATCTTACCCCCCAGACCCCACTAGGTGGGAATACACTGGGTTTGTTGTTGAGTAGTTGCTAATAAAAATACATCCAATTGCATCTCTAAAAAGAAAAGGAAAAAAAGAAGCTCTATATACATCCAAATCTTGCCCCCTTCTTGAAGTTCGTCAAACTTTCTCTGCTCCAGGTCGAAAAGTTACCAGAAAATGTTGAAGCCACCATTGATGTCCCTTATGAGCAAGTTAAGTACCTAAAAATTGCTCAAGATGGACTCAAAGAATCCGTGGCTAAGTTTCTCAAAGATGTAAATCCTGATTTTATTTTCTTCGATTTTTCTTCTTGCTGGCTTCCTTCAATCGCTTCAAAATTCAACACCCCAACGGCTTATTTCAGCATATTCATTGCTGCTGTTTTGGGTTTCTTTGGACCTTTACCGGGATTGAACAATGACTATGAACCTTTGATGACACTGGAGGAATACACCGTTCCTCCAAAATGGGTACCATTTGAAACCACTGTTGGTTTAAAGTTGTTTGAAGTTTCGAGAATCTTTGAAGCTTCTATGAAAGGTGACGAAGACAATGTTTCTAATATTTTTCATATGTCTAAAATTTTTGAACACTCTGATTTTTTGCTTGTGAGGAGTTGTTCGGAATTTGAACCAGAATGGTTGAAAGTTGTCAAAGACATTCACCCAAAATTGTTTTTTCCTGCGGGTCAACTTCCAAGGACACAATATGAAGAGGACGACACAAAAACCAACAAGTGGAGAGAGATGAAGTTGTGGATTGATTAGCAAGAAAAAAGGAAAGTGATTTACGTGGCGTTTGGAAGCGAAGCAAAACTGAGTCAAAACGAACTCACTGAGTTATCGCTCGGATTAGAGCTTTCTGGACTACCATTTTTCTGGGTCCTAAGAACTAAAAGAGGAGATTCGGATGATGAATTGATTCAATTACAAGAAGGGTTCGAAGAACGAACAAAAGGCAGAGGAATTGTGTGCACGAGTTGCGCACCATAACTCAAGATATTGAGTCATGACTCAGTGGGTGAATTTTTGACTCATTCTGGATGGAGCTCAGTAGTCGAGTCAATACAATTTGAAAAACCAATAATTCTGCTAACATTTTTGTCTGATCAAGGAATAAATGCGAGGCTCCTGGAGGAGAAGAAGATAGGGTATTCTACACCAAGAAATGATCAGGACAGATCGTTCACTCGTGAGTCAGTAGCTAAGTCACTAAGTTTGCTACTCGTTGAAAAGAGGGTGATGTTTACCGAGAAAAGGTCAAAGAGGTAAAAAAATCTGTTTTGCGACGAGGAAAGATAAAATAATTATGTGGAGAATTTATTAAATTATCTTCAAAATTATAAAATAAAAAGACTAAAATATGAGAAGGGAACAAAATCTTAGGGTTTGCATGCACCTTTCGATAAGTGTGATCTCGGGTTAACGTGTATCTCGCTTATTTTATGGGGTACAATGATTGTTTTAATTTTATTTGAGGGGTGGTTTAATATACCTACATTTATAATTCGAGAATTATCTATATGATGAATAATAATTTGATAAATAATGCAATATAATGATGTTACCTATTTATTATTTATTTCTTGATGCTATATTTTGTATTTAGTTAGTGGTGGAATGCATGGATATTTCCTTAAAATATATTAGTAAATTTTATTTATTAGACTTTCAATTAGGTGTTATCCAGATTAAGTACCTAACATATTATAAAGTGTTGCAATTGGACAATTTTCACTCAAATTTTAGAAAACTTTTGCGCATTTTTGAAGTGTCCAAAATGGTAGCTCAAAAAATTAGTGATTTAAAATGAATTCTTAACAAAAGATTAATATTTATTTATTTTTGGATGAAGGGCCGAATATACCTCAACTTTGCGATTTAAAGAAAATATATCCTTTGTTTAGAATTGTGAAGCAAATATACCCCCGATGTCTATAAAAAAGTGAAGCGAATATAACTCAATCCTTACGTTATATATGTAGATTTGAATTGCAGTGGAGTTTATATACCAAATTATTCATAGTTTGTTGCATTATGAGCGCTTATCATATTTGGACATTGATGATTAATTGACTAGGGGCAATCTAGGTCTGGAATGGCTAATTCGAAATAAGTCTATAGTGAATTCAGAATGAGCTTCTTGGAAAACTTTTATTCTTGGACTTAGCAAACTCGATGCTGATTAGATGATGCTCGACATACGTCAATTTTTATGTGGAAAGGCTCAAATATATCAACAAATCATTAGAAATGGATCAGTTATGTCCTTCATTATAAGACTCATCTATGTCATTGCCTTTAATAATTTGACTCATTTATATCATTATCGTTACAGAAAGATTCATTCATGCCATTATTTTATAACAGTGGTTTTGCAAAAAATCACTTTTGCACGTGACATCTTATTAAAGGTCAACATTACCAAATCCAAATCAACCAATATTACTTAAAGCCAAAATGAAAAATTGGACCCATTAAAATAAATCTGCAGATTTTTATTTTTAATAAGTCTAATTTTTATTTAACGGTGTGCTCAAATTTTATTTTAATGGATTTGATTTTTTACTTTTGATTTTAAGTAATATTGGTTGATTTGAATATGGTAACATGGACCTCGAATAGAATGTCATGTGCAAAAGTGATTTTGCAAAACCGTCGTTATAAAATAATGGTATGAATGAATTTTTTTGTAACGGTAAACACGAATAAGCAAAACTCTTAAAAACAGTAATATATAAATTAATCAAACTTATAACGAATAACATAAAATATAATAATTAGATGACATATTTGATCTTTCTTTTTCATTTTTCTATTAGGATTTGTCAAAATCTTGGAGGTTGCACCACACTGTGAGGGACCTGGTCCCTCAAAGTCAGTCACAGGCAATAAATCAGTAAAGCACAAAGAAAGATAAAACTTTGCTGAAAATAAGAGAACAACTGATTTAACGTGAAAACCCCCTTACTCCATGAGGAAAAATCACGGCTCGCCCTCACTAGCTCTCCAAAACCCACTATAATCAACCTATTGATTACAGACTTGAACCTAACTCTAGGTTCCTCTTGCTTGTAATAACTCTACTACAAACCTATCTTGACAACCCTTTCAAGACTTCTCAACACTGATTAACTCTAATCAGTATCAAGCTTAGAAAACTCTACCTAAGCACTATCAAAATAAAAATAAAGCAGTACTCTTATAGTATGAGTAATTCAATTACAAACTAATATCTCACTCAAAAACGTTTACACTATCAGCACAAAAAGACTAGGAACTTGAGTTAAGAATGAGTTTTTGCCTTTTCTCTCTTCAGCACTCTTTTTATGTTGCAAAAATCACTTGATGAAGAAACATCCTTTTCCTTTTATAGATGAATGATGATTAAGGTTGAAATATAATTGTACAAGGTGTCCTAAGTAGTACAAACAACACCTGTACAGTTTGTTATACATGAGGACAAAATTGTGCAGATGTGTGCCAGCTGTACTATATCCTTGTACATCCAGGGACCTGATCCCTTGTAGTCATTTGCTCATCATAAAAACAAGATACAATAATTTTTCCCCTTTTGACAAAACAACGATAGAGTTTTGAGCATCAATGATCATGCTCATTCATCATATTTAATTAGTGTGATTACCACTACTGAAGATGAATGTCCACCCTATCATTCACACCATGCTTCCACTATCACACAACATAGGGACCTGTTCCCTTGTTGTCAATTTCTATCAAGCTTCAATTTGTTTCCTCTGTCATCATTCACCATTATTCATTTAGTTTATTTGCATACTCCCTTATGTCACCATGCCTTTACATCTTCACACATTTCCAATACTTGGTACCTGGTACCTGGTACCTGGTCATTAATACATGAAGTCAATATTCCCTCTTTTGACATCATTGAAAAGTAAAAACAGTAAACCAAAAGAAATATAAGCACTGATTAGTTAATTCATGGCCACTGGGCTACACTAATATGAAGAGTAACTTTAGAAATAAAGTAGAACCAGATAAAGAGCACAAAAACAAGAACTTATTTATTTTTGACCGTTTAGGTATCATTGCAGTGCAAGATTTACATTTTCTATTCCATAGAAAAAGCCACAAAAGTTGGAGGAATTAAAAAAGTAGAGGATTTGGGAAAAAGGTTAAAAGAAGTAAGGCCATCATAAGGCATTATAACAACGTAACTTTTTGGTTGGCAAACTATATCTGTATTCTAGCTCAGCACCTTATTGGTTAGAATCGCAACCCTCTTCTTGAGTTCATCATTCTCCTCACTCCTAAGTTCTGTGAAGACCCTTGGACCTTCCTTTGTATACTGCTGAATTTACACTTGTAATCTCCCAAATTCTTGATCTTTTAGCAATTGTCTCTTTCATTTTTTCTTTTAGAAGTCCTACTAGTTTCATTATTAGTCATTCTCTTCTTCTTGGTACCAGGTCCCTCAAAATTTGGGTGTTTTTTAGTAGAATTTTTAAATTTTACTTCAGAGATTCTTGTTTTAGCGCTGCGATTTTGTTTCTTGGTACCATCTAAACTTTCTCTTGGGTTATATGACAACATCATAAGATTTTTATTAACCTAAGCATCACCAGTCATTACACTATCAGGGGGATCACGTGTTTTTAGGGATGAAGTTTCATCAGTAAGGTGAATGAAAAAGATTGGCTTTGAATGGTTAGGATAGCCGAGTTGGGAAGGGTCCATAGAGTTAATGCAAAGATAAGTTTGATTTCAATTTTGGATAGGAAAATTTTTTGACAAGGAGAAAGAAGGAAAATTTTTTGACAAGGAAAGAGAAGATGTGGCCTTTTGTAACAGAACAACAAAAACATGCACATTCATGATACTAACCTGAGAGATGAGACCAGGTCCCTTTTTTTATTTGAGTGAATTCTCAAGTTTATGTATACTTCATCTATTTTCTTCCAAATCTATTTTCACAGGTGTATACCTGCAAATGTATGGTACTGAGTTAGACTAAGAATTACATACTTTACTAAGAATACGTGTCTTCTGATCATAGGAAATTTTTATGGAGAAACACTGATTCATATGATGTGTTAGGCTAGTTTGATCAGATCTAGCTTCAACTTATTCTTCACAAATTGTTCCTTGTGAAGTGCCTTAGTAAAGATATCTACTATCTAATCCTAAGTTTTGCAAAACTTCATACAGATAGCCCCTTTTTCAACATTGTCTCTCAGAAAGTGAAATCTCACATCATTATGCTTAGTCCTCATGTGCTGCACTAGATTCTTAGCCATGTTTAGAGAACTTGTATTGTAACACATTAGAGGAATAGTGTATGAGACTATACTAAAATCTTTCAATTGCTATTTGATCCATAGAAATTGAACATATCAAGAAGCAGCAGTAACATATTCAACTTTAGCAGTAGATAGAGTAATTGAGTTTTGCTTCTTAGATCCCGATAAAATTAAGGATGAGCCAAGAAAATGTGCCATTCCTAAAGTGCTTTTTTTATCTACCAAATATCCAACATAATCAGTATCAGTATATCCCACCAAGTAAAAATTGTCTCCTGATGGATAGTATAGGACCACATCCCTTGTCCCCTTTAGATACCTAAGAATTCTCTTTGTAGGTTTCAAATAAGTCTCTTTTGGATAAGCTTGAAATCTGGCACACATTCCTAAACTGAATACAATGTCAGGCCTTCTTGCAGTGAGGTATAGTAGGGATTTAATAATCCTTCAATACATTGTCTCAAAGGTCCTAGTGTAAAACCCCGCAAAAATACTAAGCTTAACTCAGTCCCTAGGCTTAGAAAAATTTCTAGCTAAGTATTTAGACTTAGTATTATTTTGTCCTTCATAAGTTGACAACTCTTTTTCATGACTCTTATGACCTTAAAGTATCGATCTTTTGATTGATTCATGATCATAAATGTCAGTAGGTGTTCCTGGACAAGTTTTAAATTTTTCAAACCTCGTTTAGACCATGTTCAAGTGACCAAAATAGTGAGTCAATGTGATCTCGATGCTTTGCGTCATCCATCACGTCGACAGATAATTTTTCCTTCAGATCTGTGCAAATTCTAGTGAACCGATGCGAACACAACACAGTGCGTTGGTCATCGCGTTGATGCCAATGATGCGGCCTGTCGGTCTGAATGTCGACAGTTTGTTCTTTAGTCATTAAAAAGTCGCGTCCTTAGGGGCATTTGGGTCTTTTTCCCACCCCTATTCAACCCTAAAATAAGAGATTCAACCCTCATTAAGCAAAATACACTCATTTTCTCTCAAATTGCTCAAGAATAAGAACCCTAGGTGATTTAATTTCAAAGCCAAGGCTCAATATTTCACCATTGTTCTTCAAGAATTTAGCAACCAAGGTATGTGAAGTGTTCATCCAAGGGTTCCTTCCACCCTTGGAGTCCAAGAAACTCTTTTAAACTTCAAGTAGATTGATTTCATGATTTTCATGATTTGGAATTAAAGTGTATTAATGAGTATTATTTAATTAGGTTTTCTATTTCATGATTTATTATAAGATTGATGTAGAGTTAATTGATATGTATGATTTATCATGTGAATTCATGTTGAAACCCATGGAATTATGATTTTGGAATAGAATCATGATGCTCACATGTTGTTTAGTAGTATATGTATATACTATGCCATCCAAGTGTTTGGTGAACTGCTCATGTGAATGTAATAATAAGATTAAATCATGCTAGTATGTATACTAGTTCATGCCATGTAAGTGTTTGATAAAATGCCTCAATAGATGTATTATGAACAAGTGTGAATTTTTATGCTATGCAAGGTCATATGATCCTTTACTTTTCATGATATCGAGTCCTAGGGGTATTTAATACTTGATAATTTAGCTGTTTACCTAGAGCCAGTGTTAGTTACAAAATAGTCTCAATCATGTAACGATCAGTAGTGCTCTCAGTCAGTTACAAGACTTAGGAAAAACTCAGTATTACTCCCTTCTAGTTCAGACCTCAGTAAACTTAGTCAGCTAACAGAATTCAGTAGTATTTCGTCAGTCAACGGAACTCAGTAAACTCAGTATACTTCAGTCAAGAATAATCTGAACTAGGAAATCAGTTTAGTCTCTATTCAGTCGGGAGTAGGATTCAACACCGAGTTAACCTAGGGATGGGGGTATTCCTGCCAGCAGAGGGTTTGACCCTTAGTATTAATCCCTACATTACAGAACTACGTAGCCAGCTTAGGTTGAGATATCTTCCTGCCAGATTAGGGTTGATACATCTTACACGAGTTTTTTTGCCAGCGAGGGTTGATGAAAGAGTTTCCCGTCAGAGAGGGTTAACTCACAACTTATATATACCCATGGAACGATATTGACACCCTTCCAACTGGGGTTACAGGTTGGACCCCAATCTATTTAGAAAGGGGCATGTCAGTTAGATGATTACCTCCCACAGTCTCTGCTTAAGATTTAGTCTCAGTATAGAACTCAATTTAGTTCTACAGATTCAAGACTGTCAGACATAGTCACTCAGCTCAGTATAGAACTCAGCATAGTTCCACAGAACCATGACTGTCAAATACAGTCGCCTATCTATCAGTAATACAACATCAGTTAATCTGTACTCAGACTCAATATTTAGTGTTATCACAATCCCAGTTACAGTATACGTATTCATGCATGTACTCTCATTTAGTTGTATTCATGTCATTCAGTTAGTATTGTTCATATATATGAACCCATGCATTTCAACCTACCTCACTTAGCATACCAGTACATTTAAAGTACTGACGCATACTTTTCTCTTACGCTATGATGTCTTATATCATAGGTTCAGACGCACGGGCTCCTAAGCACCCTTAGCAGTTAAGATCTTCAGGAGTCAAAGTTAGTGGTGAGTCCTCATATTTTGAGGACATGATTATTTTCTTCAGTATTTTGGTTTATCAGTACAATTTTCAGTAATTGGAGTTAGTTGGGGGCTTGTCCCATCAACTCCATGATTCAGACAGTAGAGGCTTTTCAGACTAGAGTATTTCAGGCAGATGTTTCAATTTTGGTATTGTTATACCATATTTATTTTTATTTCAGTATTGAACCCTATGGCAAGTTTCTGCCTAATTTCCATATAATTATGGTATTACTATTCAGTTATTGTAGCAGCTGCCAGTCATGGGTTAACTTATGATCCTTCTATATTATGAGCACCATGTAGCGTCTGGGGTACAGACTCAGGGCGTTATACCTAGTTCATAATTATCCATTTTTGAGCTGGTTCTATTTGGGGTATCAATTATCTTAGCATCTCCTATGTTATATTTCTTTAATAACTCTTTGATGTACTTCTCTTGAAAAATCATTGTCCCTTGAGAAGTTTGTTTAATCTGCAGGCCTAGGAAGAAGCTAAACTCACCCATCATACTCACTTCGAATTCATTCCCTATTAGCTTAGAAAACTCTTCACATAACGATTCAGAAGTAGCTCTAAAGATTGTCATCAACAATCAATATGCTGCTATATTTGGTCTTTAAGAATAGAGAGTATTGTATATTTTCCCTCTTTTGAACCCATTTTCTAGGAGAAACTTTTAGAGCCTCTCATACTAGGCCCTTGGTACTTACTTCAAACCATAAAAAGCTTTGTCCAATTTGCGTACATGATGTGGAAAATCTATATCTTCAAAACCTAGAGATTGTTTGAGATACAATTCTTCCTTCAAATTTCCATCCAGAAAGGAACTTTTGACATCCATGTGAAATAGTTTAAATCCCATATATGCAGCAAATGCAACAAGAATCCTGATTGCTTCTATTCTTTCTATAGGGGAAAAAGTCTTATCATAGTCAATCCATTCTTCCTAGTTATAACCTTGAACAACCAGCCTGGGGACCAGATGCTAGAATTTTTTTCTTTCAAATTGCTGAAGTTCTTGCATTGCATTAATTCAATCAGCATCTTTTAGGACCCTTTTCACACTCTTGGGCTCAATATATGACAGAAAGGTTAAAAATACCATAGTATTTCTGCTTTGAGATCTTGTTTGGACTCCCGTTTCCAAGGGTATAGTCAGATTCTCAAAGGGATGCGAGGATTTTTGCCTTTAGTTTTGCCTTCTGAGACTGATTCCACTGGGACTAGGTCCTTGCAAATCTTGACTAGTCTATTCCTGTAGTTCTTCTAGTGAATCTAGGATTTGTGCTTGAGTTTATGGATCACTATCACCTTTATTATTCTTATCTTCATTATTTATCTATTGATTATCATCTTCAACAATATCATCCCTTTGAGCAGGAGTGATTTCTTCAACTTTTGAATATTTACCATTACCTGGGTTCATTTGATTTTCAGACTCATCAAACATCACATGAACACTTTATTTAACACACAAAGTCCTTTTATTGATGACTCTGTTAGCCTTTCTTATTGAGGAATAGCCTACAAACACTGCTTGATCACTTTTGGAGTCAAATTTTCACAGTTCTCTCTTGCCATTGTTTAGCATAAAACACTTGCACCCAAATGGTCTGAAGTAGTCTAGCCTAGGCTTTCTATTAAATACTAGCTCATATGGAGTATTATTCAAAAGTGATTTGATCAAGTACCTATTAGTCACATAGCAAGTAGTATTTACTCCTTCAGCCTAGGAATTCATTGAAAGGCCACTATCAAGTAGCATAGTCCTAGAAATTTCTATAAGTGTTCTATTCTTCCTTTCAACTACTCCATTTTGTTGTGGAGTTCTAGGAGTAGAAAAGTTATGACTTGTTCCATGCCCAACACAAAATTCAGCAACTTGAGAATTCTCAAATTCAGTTCCATAATTAGACCCGAATTGAACAATTTTGTAATTTAGCTTCATTTGAATTTGCTTGGCAAAAACCACAAGAACCTCATAAGTTTCATCCTTGGTTCTGACAAACATTGTCCAGGTGAATCTAGAGTAGTCATCTACAATAACAAGCACATATTTATTCCCTCCCCTTCTTTGGAATTTAATAGGTCCACATTAATCCACGCGCAGCATTGCTAGGGGTCTAGAAGTACTCACCTTATTCTTCAATTTGAAGAAGGATCTTGTCTATTTAGCTTTAACACAAGCATCACAAACTTTGTTGTCTGAAAATTTCAGCTTTGGCAAGCCACAGACCTTGTCTCTTGAAATCAAATTATTTAACAAAGAGGAACTCACATGTCTTAGTCTTTTGTGCTATAAATTAGCATCTTTACATTGAAAACTTAAGACAAGTTAATTACCCATCGGCCACAGTCTACAGATTAGCTACATACATGTTTTTAATTCTTTTAGCTTTGAGAATAATTCTTCCAAATTTCATGCTTGATACAGTGCATCCATCATCCATCAGATGAGAATTTTACCTCGTTTCCCTTGTCACAAATTTGAGATACACTTAAAAGACTATACTTAAGGCCATTTGCATAATACGCATCTTCAATTGCATGATAAGGTGATTTTATAATCCTTCCAACACTTTGAATATACCCATTTTTCCTATTTTCAAAGTACATACCTGCCCCTTGAAATTTCTTGAGGGAGAGAACAATCAATCCTTCCAGTCATGAGTCTTGCACAACCACTGTAGATCCATAAACTAGTTTTGGTTGTAATATCTTTTTTTCTACCTCATTTTCTTCTTTGTCTTCAGTAGTTGCCATGAGGGAAAACAAGGAACCAGAGGTGATTTCCATATCATCCATTTTTAGAATGAAACCATCTCCATACTCTTTATCTTTCTCAGATTTGCTAGAGGAGTCTTCCCATACAGCCAACACCTTATTGACTATATAGCTAGCTGCATCCTTCTTTGTATCTTTTTCTTTTTCCAGTTGAAAGTAATTTTTGAAGATCTATCTTGTTCTTTGAGCTGTCCCTAATGAGATATTCAAAACTATTGTGACAAACTTCAATTTTGCCATCACCTTTTTAAGTAGACCATTTTTCTCCATTTCTCTAACAATCCTTGTTCCCAAAAAAGCAATATCAGTGTCTTCCTCACTTAAGTCGGACACTAGAGTCTTCAATGTCAATAATCTTTCTCTCTTTTAGCTTTCTCCCTTTCTACTCCTTGCTCAGTGATGACATTTGCTTTGCTTTTCTAGAATTTTGGATTAGCTCCATCAATTGTTGTCACTTTCTTGTATAAGGGAACCTTTTCTTATTTTTTCAAATGAAGTGAAGCAGCCATGATGACCAAAACACTCTAGGTGTGACCCTTTTAGAGTGAACCTTCTTTGATACCAATTGTTAAAATCTTGGGGGTTGCACCACACTGTGATGAACCTGGCCCCTCAAAGTCAGTCATAGGCGATATATCAATAAAGCACAAATAAAGATAAAACTTTGCTAAAAATAAGAGAACAACTGGTTTAATGTGGAAATCCCCTTACTACAGGAGGAAAAACCATGACTTGCCCTCAAAAGGTCTCTTTGTGATCCAAAAACTCAGGCATAAATCCCAACTTCGGTAGAAGAACTATAAGAGGGGCTAGTCAAGATTTGCAAGGACCTGGTGCTAGTGGAATCAATCTCAGAAGGAAAATTGCTGAAGTTCTTCTTGCATTGCATTAATCCAATCAAAATCTTTCAGGGCCTCTTTCATATTCTTGGTCTTAATAGAAAGACTGAAAATGCCATAATATTTCTGGCTTGAGCTCTTATTTAGAATCCTGTTTCCAAGGGTGTAGTCAGATTCTTAAGGGTATGATAATTGTTGAAACCTTGGGGTTGCACCACACTGTGAGGGACCAGATCCATCATAAATAAATCACAGGAAAATACACATTAATCCAACTAGGAACACAAAATAATGCAGAAAATGTAAATAACATAAGATTTAACATGGAAACCTCCTTACTCAAGGGAGAAAAAACCACGACTTACCTTCACAAGCAACTAAAACTTTACTATAATCAAACTCCTGATTACAGACTTTTATGAACCTAACTCGAGGTTCCTACTTCTTGCAAAACTTCTACTACAAGCCTACCTTAACAACTTTGCTAAGAACACACTTTGATTTTGATTAACTCTAACCAATATCCACCTTAGCTAACTTTACCTAAGTTCTCTCAAAGGAAAAGTAAAAGATCATTACTCTTATAACATGAGCAATTCAATTACAATCCAGAACTCACTCAAGAACACTCACTCTTTTATGCATATAAGAAATAAGAACCTGAGTTATGCTTAAGCACTTGGAGTGAGTTTTTGCCTCTCTTAAATTTTCACTCTTGAATTTTGAATTTTTCAAAAATCACTTGATAAGGAAGCATCCTTTCTTTTTTATATATATGAGATGATTAGGGTTGAAATATAACTGAACCAGGTGTCTAATGTAGTAGAAGCAACACCTGCACAATTTGTTACACAGGAGGACAAAACTATGCAGATGCATGCCAACTGTACTGTACCCTTGAACACCAGGGACCTAGTCCCTTATAGTAATCTGCTAATCATCAAAACAAGATACAACAATTTTCCCTTTTTTTATGATGAAAAACCAACCAAAGAGTTTTGAGCATCAATACTCATGTATCACATTTAATCAGTGTGATTATCACTACTGATTTTGAACGTTAACCCTATCATGCAACACCATTCTTCCACAACTTAGGGACCTGGTCCCTTGTTTGTCGATTGCCATCCAACTTCAATTACTTCCCTCTGTTATCATGCACCATTATTCACTTAGTGCATTTATATACTTCCCACTGTCACTATGCACCATTGCATCTTTACATATATGAAACACTAGGTACCAGGACCCTAACATTATCAATACATTTCTTAAACTCACATACCTGGTCCTTAACACATGAAGTCACTATTCCCTATTTTGGCATTATTATAAAGGAATAATAGTAAACCAAGAGTGAAGATAAGCACAAGTGTTTGTAATGCCCCGAGTCTATACCCCGAACACTACACAGAGCTAGCAACCCCGAAGGACCACTAGCTAACCCATGAATGGTACCTATTGTGAGCATTGAATAGTAATAATACTGTAATAACAATAAAACTAGAATAAATATAGAAAAATTGCCATAAGGTTCAATACTGAATGAGGTATAACAATACCAAAATTGAACATTCGTTTGAAAATATTCTAGTCTGATAAGCCTCTAAACTGTCTGAAATATTCTAGGGAATTGATAGGATATGTCCCCAACTAACTCCGACTGACTACTGAAATAGATGGAATACTAAAGATAATCATGTCCTCAAAATATGAGGACTCACCACTACTCTGTTTTCTGAAAGTTGATATATAGAGGATGCTCTGGAGCCCGTGCATCTGAACCTATGATATAATAAATCATAGCGCAAGAAGCATGCGTTAGTACTTTAAATGTACTGGTATGCTCAGTGAGGTAGGCTGAAATGCATGGGTTCATGATGCATGAACAATACTAACTGATTAACATGAATAAGACTGAATAAGAGTACATGCATAAATATGTATACTATAACTGAGATCGTGATAACACTGAATAATGAATTTACTAATATCTAAGTTTACTGACACTATATTACTATTGACTGAAGGATTGTATCTGGCAGTCCTGAATTCTGAGAAACTATACTGAGTTTTATACTGAGATAAGTGACTATTTCTTATTATCCTGAACCTGTAGAACTGAACTGAGTTCTAGATTGAGACTGAAACTGAAACTATGGGAGGTAATCATCTAATCGACATACCCCTCTCTAAACTGATTGGGGTCCAAACTATAGCCCCAGATGGAAGGGTGCCAATACCGTGCCACGGGTAGAGACAAGATGTGAATTAACCCTCTCTGATAGGAAGATCTTTCGTCAACCTTCGTTAGCAGGAAAACTCAGGTGATATGTATTAATCCTCATTATATTTGGAAGGAAGATATCTTAACCTACGCTGGATACATAGTTCTGTAACTCAAGGATTAATACTAAGGGTCAAACCCTCTTCTGATAGGAATGCCCCCATCCCTGGGTTAACTCAGTGGTGAATCCTACTATCAACTGAATGGACACTGAACTGATTTCTAGTCTGTACTAGACTGGACTAATCTGTTACTGTGTTCGCTGGATTCTGTTGAATGACGGACTACAACTGAATCTTTCTAACTGACTGAGTTTACAGAGGTCTGAACTGAATGCTGAGCTAAACTAGATTGATTTTGAGTTTACTGTGTTTTTTTGAGTTTTGAAACTAACTAAGAGTATTACTGATAGTGACCTTACTTAGACTACTTTATAGCTGATACTGACTCTAGGTATATAGCAAAATTGTCGGGTATTAAATACCCCCAGGACTCGATAGCATAAAGAGTAAAGCATAACATAAATCTTGAAGGCACAACAATAGCCATATGTTCATAATTCACTTGCTAAGGTATTTCATCAACACTTGTGAGTCTTGAACTTTTACATGTATAGGGATGCATGATATCATGTCATAAATACACTAACATTTCACATAGGCATTTCAACAAACCCCTTCAAGGCATAGCTTTAACATGGGAGTCATGTAGATGTGCAGTTCATTCATGAATTCATAACTAAGATCAATAATAGATCAAATTGCACATTTAATTCACTTAGACATTTTAACAAACACATGGGAAGCATATTCTTATACTTGGGCATGAACAATAATTCAATACATCATAGCTACATTAATCACTTCAATTTTAAGAATTTCAACCCACATGCTAACATAAATTCATGGAATTCATTAAAGATATCATTTTGGAGATCATACAAAATGATTAACATGAATTCAAATAACCCACAACATGGAAATAATAATTTAATATTTTAAAAAGGTTTCTTAAACTCCAAGGGTGAAAGGGGACCTTAGATGAACACTTCATATACCTTTATGCTTGATTTTGGGAAGATTGATGGTAGAATTCTTGAGATTTGAATCTTGAATTAAAAATCGTAATGCTTGTTCTTGAGAGAGTTTGAGAGAAAGTGAGTATATTTTGCTGAATGGGGGCTTAATTTCATGTTTTTGGGTGAATAAGGGTGTGGAAATTGACCCATTTACTCTTATAACTCGTAACTGAAATTCGCAGAACTGGGCAGCCCCTCGTGTCATGACCCCTACTTGCGTTGATTACCTATCGTGATGCAACCCCTAGCTGGGTAGACTGGGCCTTGTGAGGTGGGGCTATCGCGACCCCTCACTATTTTTAACATCTAAACTCGCCCTTACGCTAGTCAGAAAAACCCAAAATTCACCCGAGATGGCCTACAAGTGACCCTAATCATGAATCGATTTGAAAATTGACAAAATAAGGTTGGGAAAGTCATGAACTAAGATTTTCAAACTACGAGGGATAAAATGACTCTAAGTATAAGCTGAATTTTTCTAAGTCTGAGACCCCTTAGTAGGCATTAAAGGACTAAGTTAGTATTATAAATTTATGGGGTCTTACAGTTATTTAACTCATGGCCACCGGGGCACTACTAACATAAAGAACAACTATAGTAGAAAGAGGAAATATATGCACTACACAAAGAAAGATTCATTCATATGTAGAGGACAAGTATCATTGTAGTACATAATTTAAATGTTCTAAAGAAAAATCCACAAAAATCAAGAAAGGTTAAAAATGGGAAGGACTTGGAAGGATGGTTTGAAGGAGTAGAGCCAGGTTTTGTGATCTCCAGCATGATAGTGCAATAATTCCTTGGTTAAATGCCTTACATTTGTATTCAAGCTGAGAACTTTATCTGTCAAGGTGAAGACCTTTTTCTTTAGGTCAACATTTTCAGTTCTAAGCTCATCAGTGATACTTGGTCCTTCAACAATCATATGCTGAATTGTCATATTTATTTTGTTGATCTCTACATCCTTAGCAACTATATTGAGCTGTAAATTCTCTATCTCTTTGCTGAATTCCCTTTGGCAGTTGGTGCTTGAGTTCTTTTTTACACATTCAGTTTTGATTAGTGTCTTTATTCCAAGCATCTTCAATATAGTTCAGGGAATTCCATTCTCACATACTATACCAAAGTGATTAAACACCTTATTAAACCAGTAACCATAAGGCATACCATGTTTTCCATTTTTCCTAAGAACCGCTTTGTGTATGTGTTCCATCATCAATACAGGTAGACTAATCAATGCCAAACTACTAAAGCATTCCATGACATACAGGTCAACAACTTAGGCAATATTTCTTTTTAGTGATCTAGGAAGAATCACCTTGTTAACGAGTCAAATAACAATTGAAAATTCAGTCTTGATTGATTTCTTATTCGCTGCAACTACATATTTCCATTTGACTTTTGATGTATTTGCTAAAAACTCTATTGAGGGCTACTTCTTTGAGACAGTGCTCACACCACAAATAGGAACTTCCAAAATTCGTCCTAATTTTTCTTCAGTAAGCTTTATTTTGTTTCCTTGGACCTGTATAGTCAGATTCAACCCATCTTCTAAGAAATCCAATGTGGGATAGAATTCCTTGACCAACTCATCAAAGACTGTGGGAATAGGTCTTTCTATGAGATGCATCCAGCCTTAATGTTTTACCAGCTCAACTAACTCCAATAGTCCAGGTTCTGTTAACACATTTGTGTAAAAAATCTTTCCAGTTAATACCTTTTGATTCTTCAAGAACCTATTTCTCACTTCTTTAGACACAACCTCACTTATCTTACCATTTTCCTTCTAGTATAGTTGATCCCAAATTCTCTATCAGTTACTCTTTTTTTCCTGGGTCCAGGTCCTCAGAAGTCTCCTTCTTTCAGTAAAACTTTCATATTTTTTCTCCAGAATATTTTGATGTTTTACTAATACTTTGGTTTTTAGAGAAAATATACCTTTTTCTAGGCTATTTGACAACAAGATAAGCTTTTTAACAACCCAGGAATCATCCATCAATGTTTTATTAGAAATTTTTTGATGGCTCAGGGATGATTCTTCATCAACAAATTGAGTGAAAAAGGAGTTTGACATTGGAAGAGTAGGAGACGATAAGTGGTTTTCAAAAATATTTGAGAAAGGACCTTTATTAATGCTAAGCTTAGTTTCATTTAATAGACATGAAAATGAGGTATCTTAAGCCATATGTAGATCCTTTCAACAGGAGAACTATTTGTGATTGAATTTTTTGTTTTGACAAGAGAAGTAATGGATAAGCTTAGATATACAAGAAAGAGTAAGCACAGAAAAAGGTTTTTCAAAGAGTCGGATGTGATCAATTCTCAATTTAAGGATGACTCATCCTTTCTTTGAGGATACAAAATTATTTTTCTGACATAGGAAGAGATAGAGAGAGGACACAAATTTATCTGTTAGAACAGACAAAAATGTATATTCATGATACTAACCTGAGAGATGGGACTTGGTCCCTCTTTTTCTTTAAGTGAATCCTTGACTTTGTGAATGCCACATTTTCTTTCTACAAAGTTGTTCCCATGGGTGTATACTTGCAAGGGTATGATACTGAGTTAGACCAGCATGCACCTATTTTACCAAGGATACCTACTTACTGAACATAGCCAAATTTTGGAAGGGAAGCTGATCCATATAGTAAGTTAGTTTAATTTGATCCATAGAGTAACCATTCTTATCAGCTAAATGCAATTTTTGACCTTTTTAACCCATTCACATAAGACACCTCCACCTTGAAGTGTATTGAGAGGAACAATACAATCAGACCTTCCAATCATAGCTTTAAATAATTATATATCAAGAAGATTGTTCTAACTGCAAACTCTTTCTCCCCCTTGCATACAAAATCATTTGTTAGTTTTGGGAACCCACTTGATTTTGAGTTTCCTGTAAGAGGACAAATGTGTGATCAATTCTTTATTTGCTCATCTAGTTAATGAAGGATTATTCATATTTTTCAAAGGTCTAAAACTTCTAGGGTAGGTATTCCCTTGCTGGATATATCTAACATTAATCATTCTTTCTCTGACCCAGTTTTGACCATTCTCCTTGGTGTGCCCATCTTTTCCACAATGAGTGCGTAAGAGTTTGTGCCCTTTGATTTTGACATCATGAACCACCCTACCTTATGACCTAGTTGATTGAGTTTTGTACTGATACCCAAGACCTTTACCAATATTAACTCCTTTACCAGTCAAGTTAGAAATGATCTGTGAGGATGAAGTCCATTGTAGAGATTTTTTAAGCTCTACCCTCAAACGGACCAGGTCCCTTTCTAACCCCTCACTCTTCTGGAGTGTAGTCATGAGATGCTTTTGTGAATCCTTTAATTTTCCTTCAAGGTCAACGTAAAACTTTGATGCTTCTTTTTTGCCTTTACTCTCACAAGCATCTACAATCTCTAACTGACTCACCAAACTCATATTTTCAACTTTGATCTTAGCAACCTGTTGCTCAATTTCAGATATCTAGAGACTCAAAGCAATAAATTCAAGCTCTTTATATTCTATCTTTCCTTCTAGAGCATTATTCTTCTCTTTATCACAAGTATTATTCTCTTTCTCCAGTTGATTAACTAAGCTTAGATCTTCAAATTTCATCCTTGAAATATGTTCTTCAGTTTTAGATATCTGGAGGGTTAAAGCTATCAGATCAAGATCTTGAATTTGTACCTTTTCTTCTAGAGCATTTTTTTTCATTGGTCATTTCACACATGGAATCAATCAACACATTGGAGAGCTTTTTTATTTTTCTAGCAGAGTAATTCTCTAAGATTTCTTTAATGTCCGAAAGTGTTGCCTCATTTTATTCTTCATCTTTAGTGTTTGCCATAAAAGTAAATAAGGAATCAAGGGTCAGTTTTTCATGCTCAACTGCCATCATGGAAACATCTTTTTGCTTCCCATCTTTCTCAGATTCACTAGGGGAATCTCCCCATATTGCTAGAGCCTACCTTATTGCATAGCCAACTGCAGTCCTTTTGCATAATATTACACGGACCTAGTTCCTATTCTTTCCTATGCCAGCTCCAGTCTTGAGATATTTCTGATAGTCCACTTTATGCATTCATATTTTTACCAATACAACATTGACATATGTCAATTCCAAATTTTTAGGATTTTATGACATTACTATTAAGATCTTATAAGAAAATGAAGGTTGTGTACCAAATCTAGAAATATACATCCGATAACAAGACTTGTTGGTATGAATTGGTTATTTTAATTGGCCAAAAATAGGGTTATTGGTGGTCAGTTTTCAATAAAGTCAAAATCAACAGCAACAACAACAAAAACATACCCAGTATATTCCCACCAAGTAGGGCCTGGGGAGGGTAAGAGTATGCAGTCCATACCACTACCTCAAATGTGAGACAGAGAGGTTGTTTTCAATAGACCCGCGGCTCAAAATAAAACATTCTAAGATAAGAAATAGTAATATTAGGAATAGTAAAAGAACAATAACAATATTAGGAATATAAATATAGTTTATATCATTGATTTGATTTAATTTTTCAATTTTTAATAAATATAATAATATTTTTCACTGTTTTTCCTACAATTAAAAAAGAATTTTTTATTATTTTCCAACTTATAGTCCGTATTAGCCTTTTATTTTGGTGGGCATAATTTTCTTAGATAATGACGAAATTTTCTTAATATCTATAAGCTTTAATCAAGTACTCGATAAGAAAAATAATTTGGTATAAAGTTTGAGATTTATTTCATTTCATGTTTGGCATGAATTATTAAATTATGTAAAACTTACATAAATCCCAACAAGTTTACTTCTAATTACTCTCTATCTCTTATTTTAAAAAATTATATAAAATCGCTAATTTTGATATTCAGGATACATAATTTGACGACCGATACATCTTAACAAATACACCCCAACAAGAAATTAATGTGCATTAAAAAGGAAAAATAACATTTTTTTTATTTGTTGAGTAAATCATGCGACATCTGTTGTACTTTACTCTCAAATTCCAAGAATAACGTAATCAGTTCAAAATTTGAAATTCAGAAAACGGATCCTCATTCTTCAAGAAGAAACAAGCTTTTATCACATCTCTTCTCTTCACATCTCTTTTTTTTTTCAAACGACACTGTCATAACCCGAATTAGGGTCTGGTCGTGATGGGTATCCCAAGTTCCACATGGACTGGAGATTACCCCACACCTAAACAAAACAAACACAACATTTTCCAATGCCAGATGAATTTCAAACATATAACAACATTTTCCTAAGTCCACAAACGACGACTAGCCAAACAACTGATAAACATCACCCAATATACACTGTAATCCAAACAAAGCCTCTACCAAAATTGAGTATCAATAAAGTGTCAGGATATGCCCCGATTATATCGAAAAAAAAGAGTCTAAACAGTCTGAGACATAAGAGACCAAAATGTGAAATGTAGACTTTCAAAGTATGAAAGCTTACCACTTTAATGTGAACTCATGAACTAATCTCGATACCTAATCATTGAGCATAAGGAGTAGAAGTATGCTAGTTCCTGAATCACATGGGGATAAAGCGTCTGAAGACGGTCAGCGGGGTGAACACTATCTTGTAACTCAGGATAAGGATAAGATAATGCCATGATCAATAGTTTCAAATCATTCAAATTCAATGCACATAATAAATACCCACAGGCTATATGGGCCCAACTCTCCCCTAACTGGTAGGGCCTCAGTGCGTGTGGTCGCACAAACTAGAGGTATACATATGCACTAAGGGTGATTAGAACCTCCATACATAAAAAGGTCAAATGAGCACAAAATCATTTAATAGGATGTGGGGGACTCGATATTCCAATCAAATGATATTAAAAAGAGTGACTCGAATTACCCGATCATATCAACCCCTGCATCGGCAACTGCGAATTTCTAGTATTGGTCTCACGGACCTTCACTTTCACGACTCAGCTGCACAACCCTCATTAAAGCGTAATTAAAAGAGTTAGTGCATATATTATCATTTGTTGAACCAAGATACGTATTTAGGCATTCATTGTTGGTATCGTCATACCAACTACACCTTCATGGTAACATCAACATGTCACACCAATTATCTTCACTTGGGGGAATTCACAACCCCTTTGGTTCAATTTTACATTAGCTTGGGGAATTACACAACTCCATAAGGTTCAATTCAAAATCATAATGAAATAGTTCAAGGATAATTCAATTCCCACATTTCTCATAGTTAAAAACCAATTTGATAATATGGGGTTTGGTTCATAACCACTTCAAAAGTCACAAGTTTGAGAAATCACAATCCCTAGTTTGTTCACCATTCTCATGCATCAAATTGACTTTAAAACCACTATTTAAATATAACCCATACAGGTACAAACATGAAACATAACATAAACAAAAGTTATACAAAAACCCACAACCCATGTTTTCAAAATCCATACCCATATCTTATGAATACCACTTTAAAACTTATGCTTTTAGCAAATTAATAATTAGGAAAGAGTAACATGCCTAAAATACTAAGTTTTACGAAGGGAATTCAACCCTTGATCCCTTGAATAACCTACTTCTTGGAAACTTGATCTATGGCTTCTTGAAAGAATTTGGGGGAGTTTTGGAAGGATTTAAGCATGTTAAAGATGAAATACAGCCCCCTTAAGTGCTTTATGGATGTGGGGTTTTAATTAGGCAAGTAGGTAATTGTCCAAAGTGACCTCAATTTAAAAGCTGAATTTTAGTCGTCAATGACTACGGTTCACTATACGACTCGTGCTCTCATTACAACTCTTCACCATGAGTTATAGCCAAGGCAGTTTCCAAGGCACTCATAATTTGTTGACCCTACGACTCAACAAATAGGACTCATAATTGGAACCTATGACTCGTAGGGTTCAATCATAGTCAACACTGAACCCAATTGGATAAATACTGGACATCCTATGATTTGTACCCAGCGACTCATAACAAATCCTTGTACGCATAGTGAGCCATTCGTACTCAGTGTATAGCTTAGCCACTTATTTTCTAATTTGGTTATGATGGGTCCATAGGACCCGTCAAGACTCCCTATGCCTCATAGGGTGAGTTGTAGTCAAGACAGTGAGGATAAATTTCAAAAAATTTTCAAGGACCAAAAACCCAGGGCGTTTACATATTCCCTCCTGGGTTCATTTATCCTCGAATGACTGGAAAAGATATTTATTAGCACGATTTGACTACAAACACAACCACACTTACCTTTAACAAAGACAGAAAACAAAGATATTAAGTAATACTCATACCTTAAGCACGATTATCAGGAATGGGGAACAAAAAGGGATGTTTGGACTTAATGTCCTCCTTAACTCCTCAAGTAGATTCCTTAATATTTTTGTTCTTCCAAATAACCTTTACCAAAGATACGTCCTTTGTCTGCAACTCATGAACTTGCCGATCTAAAATCTCTACTTGGACTTCCTCATAGGACAAAGAATCCAAAATACCCACCTCTTCTAATGGAATGACCATCGAATGATGATCCACATACTTTCTCAACATGGAAACATAAAGCACTAGATAGATGGAGCTTAAGCTAGACGACAACTACAATTCCTATGCAACATTAACAACCCTCTTCACAATTAAGTAT
Organism: Capsicum annuum; assembly: GCF_002878395.1. Classification (NCBI taxonomy): domain Eukaryota; kingdom Viridiplantae; phylum Streptophyta; class Magnoliopsida; order Solanales; family Solanaceae; genus Capsicum; species Capsicum annuum. The sequence goes on along the minus strand of NC_061116.1, from coordinate 21,769,197 downwards.
GGACCGATGTAATGGGGACTGAGCTTTCCCTTCTTTCCAAACTGCATCTCTCTCATATCAAGGACTGAGCTTCCGCTTCTTTCCAAAGTACATCACTCCCTTCATGGGAGACACTTTTAAGAACACCTAATCACTAATATTGAACTCCAGCTCCCTTTACCTTACATTCGTATAGGAATTTTTGCGGCCTTAAGTATGTCTCAAGTCAACTTCACCTTCTTCATGGTTTGGTGAACCAAATAAAGGCCAAATAACTTATACTCAAACTACCCAATAGGAGACCTAGACCTTTTACCGTATGAGGCCTAATAGAGCAATACCAATGCTAGAGTGATATCTATTATTGTAAGCAGATTCTATGAGAGGCAAGTGGTCAACCCAACTACTACCATAATCAAACACAAAAGCCCAAAGCAAATAATTTTAAAGACCTGAATTGTCCTTTCCGTTAGCCCATCCATCTGCGGGTGGAAAATGGTACTAAGGGTTACCTTATTCCCCAAACCTCGCTGGAACAACCTCCAAAAGTGAGATGAGAACTGGGTACTCCGATTAGATATGATGGAGACTGGAGTACTTCACGATATCCCTAATGAACAACTTGACATAATCCTCAGTAGAGTGATTAGTCTTTACGGGTAAGAAGTAAGCAGACTTAGTCATCCTATCCATGATGACCCAAATCGGATAAAACTGCTAGTGAGACAGCGGAAGATTTCTAACAAAATCCCTACTAATTGTCTCCCATTTTCACATCAGTAGTTCAATCTCTTAAGTCAGTCTACAAGGCCATAAGTGCTCCACCTTTACTTACTGACACACCATACACTTAGCTACAAAATTGGCCACATTACGCTTCGTGTTTTCAACCAATAAATTTCCTTAAGATCATGATATATTTTCGTCAAACCAGGATAATAGTATAATGCAACTTATCAGCTTCGACCAAAATTCTTTCTTGTAACCCATCAACATCAAGAACACATAGTCTGCCTTGGTACCTCAAGATACCATCACCACTAATCTTCAAAATCATCACTTTTTGCCAACCTTCATTATTCTTGATTTACATCAGTATAGGATCAAACATTTGCTTTTCCTTCACTTCAGCACCAAGAGATGACTTTACCACCTTATGAACAATCACGTAGCCATCCTTGAAATCTAATAGATGGCCTCTGAGATTAGTTAAATGGTGAATATCCTTCACCAAATCCCATTTCTCCTCATTCTTATGAGATAAGTTTCCCAAGGACAACCTACTATAGCATCATCAACCATGGTAGCTTTACCTGAATGATAGTGAAGAATCAGGTCATAGTCCTTGAGCAACTCAAGTTACCTCTTGCCTGAGATTTAGCTCCTTCTATGTGAACACGTTTGTAGGTACTTATGATTAGAGTAAATATTGACATGAACCCCATACAAATAATTTTGTCAAATTTTTAGTACAAATACCATAGCTAACAATTCCAAATCATGAGTTGGATAATTTTTCTCATGAACTTTCAACTATCTAGAAGTATAAATAACCACCTTGCCATGCTGCATCAACACACAACCCAATCCCACTCGAGACATATCACAATAGACAATAAAACCATCAGTGCCCTTAGGTAGAGTTAAGTCTAAAGTCAAAGTTAGTTTATTTTTCAGCTTCTCGAAACTATCCTCATAAGCATCAGACTATAATAATTTTACCATCTTTTGAGTTAACTTAGTCAATAGGGCAGCGATAGCACAAACCTTCTATAATAACAAGCTAAACCAAAGAATCTCCAAATGTCAGTTAGAGTCGTGGGTCTAGGATGCTTCTTAACCTCCAAAATCTTTTGTGGATCAACCATAATGCCTTCACTAGAAACAACATGTCCCAGATAAGTCACAACATTTAGCCAGAACTCACACTTAAAAAATTTAGCATATAACTACTAATCTTTCAAGGTTTGCAACACAAGGCGGATGTAATCAACATGATTCGCCTCGCTCTTAGAATATACCAAAATATCAATGATAAAGGCAATTATGTAAAAATTTAAGAATTGCTAGAAACCCAATTCATAAGATCCATAAATGCTGTCGGAGTATTAATCAAGCCAAAAGACATCACCAAAAACCAAAATGACCGTACCGAGTTTGGAAATCAATTTTAGAGATATTCACCTCCCTAATATTCAATTAATGGTAGCCAGACCAAATATCAATCTTAGAAAAGAACTTAGCACCTTGAAGATGATCGAACAGATCATCAACCCTTGGAAGTGGATATTTATTCTTCAGGTCACCTTATTTAGTTGGTGGTAATCAATAAATATTCGAATGGAATCATCCTTCTTACATACAAAAAGAATAGGAGCACCCCATAGAGTCACACTAAGGCAGATAAAACCTTTGTCAAGAATATCTTTCAATTGCTCCTTGAGTTCTTTCAACTTGGTCGGAGCCATTTTGTAAGGAGGGATAGAAATAGGAAGAGTGCCCGAAAGAAGATCAATTCCAAAATTAACATCCCTATTTGGAGGAACATTAGGAAGATCATCAGGGAACACTCTTGGAAATTCACAGACCATAGGAACAGTCTACAAAGAAGGACCTTCAGATCTAAAATCCTTAACATGTACTAAGTGATAGAGGTACCTTTTAGAATCCAATTTCTGGGCTCTAAGTTACGAGATTAACATTCCCTTAGGTACTAATGAACTACCTTCCCTCTCGAATAATGGCTCATTAAGGAAATGGAAATTGACCCTTTGGGTCAAATAATCAAGAGACACATAGCATAAATGCAACCAATTAAACCTCAAAATCACACCAAAGCCTAATATGTCCAACACTATGAGATCTACCAATGTATCTCTACCATAGACGGACATCACACAACCCCTATAGACTCTTCTAGCCATAATAGAGTCGCCTACCGGGGTGGCCACAAAGAAGGGGTCTGAAATATATTTAGGATCAAAGCAAAAATGGATAGCCACATAAGGGGCCACATAAGAAAGAGTAAAAATGGGACCAAGTAGACAATATACATCATAAGAGAAGAGTTTAAGAATACCAGTACCAATATTGGGGGATGACTTAGAATCTTGGCGCATAGCAAGAGAGTACAAATAGTTTCGACCAATGTCGAAGCTGGAAACAGAGGTAGCACCTTTTGTTGTAGGAGCGGATGAAGTAGCAATAGGAATCTTATTTTCCCCAAAAGCAACCTTAACCAATCTATACATATTTAAAGCAATTTTTAATCCGCTATTCATAAATACCATGGTCCACTTGACCATAAAATCTATAAGGAGGAGATGATGAAGCTGACTGAGACCCACTAGCCTGAGGTAGGGCTCCTAGAGCTTTAAACCGACTATTATACTAAGAGTGATGATCACCCGATGACTTCGTATAAGGAGCACTAGTTATAAAGTAGGAATCAGAATTTCCCTTCTTATTAGACCACTTTCAACCATATTTACCACTCTACTACTGACCTCTTTCTTGATTTGAGTAGAAAAAATTCTTAGTCTTCTTTTCACTCATTTTTGGTTGGTTTTTATTTTCTTATTCCACTTATTTCATATACAACACAAGTCTAGAGATATCCATATCCTTGTTAAACAAGACAACTTTACTCCCCAAGATCAATTTACAGGACAACCCAGAGGCAAACTTCATTATCCTAGCCCTCATGCTAGACACCAATTATGGAGCATAACACGATAGCTAGTGATACTTCCAGGCATAATCCTTTACTGATATCCTACCTTTCTTTAAATTTATGAACACCGTAGCCTTTGCCTTCCTCAACTCCTAAGAAAAGAAGCGATTAAGAAAAGCACTAGAGAAGTCATCCCACAAAGAAGACTCAGTATCATCGCCTTTAAGCTGCTCCCACTCTTTATACCATTGGTATGCTACATCTTTCAACTGATAAGAAGCAAAATCTACACCCTCTATATCAGTAGCATGCATCACATGAAAGATCTTTTCTATCTTATCAATAAAGTTTTAAGGATCTTTCTCAACTTTAGAACCAGTTAAAGTAGGAGGACTCAACTTTATAAATTGGACAACCCTAGTAACTTTAGATGAAGAAGTAACAGAAGCAACACACTCAGTTTGAGAGGCCAACAACTGGATAATAAAATGATCAACTAGAAAAACTTAGCATTGTACATGCCACCCTGAGGTTCCTGAGGAGGTATAGGGTAAAAAGTGGAGTTCCACTAGGGAAATCAGAAGCAACGACTTGTAATACCCCACAGTTCTAAAGCTTAATTTAGCTCTAAGTACATGAGAAATCTCATATAAATTTTTTGAACTACTCAGTATTTTTCAGTTTAGATCCTGCCATTATGTAGAAAATTAAACCAGCTTTCCAACGATATAAAATTCGCCCAAATCCAATACCCGGGTGAAGAGTTAGGGCCATTTTTGTAATATAGTATGCCAATTTGGCCATCAGTACATTGAAGAGCATGACCAAATTGAAATTGTCAAATATAGTGAGCCTCCATGATCATTACGCTTTGTACCAAGTGGTATATTCACAATTGTCCATTTTTTAGTAAAGCTACACGATGTCACCGCATTGCGGTGAACTTCTAGGTCACATCTAGTGTGGCAATGCAATACCACCACATCACGCCACTGGTCTTTATCCCAATTGTCAATTTTGAGAGACACGGCGCGATAGCGCCGCGTCATGCCAAAGGTAAAAATTAGGAATTTTTAGTTAATTCTGATATTTAATTTCCAAAGGCTTTTTAGGTCTTTTTTCCTCATTCCGGTCAGCCTAAAAATGGGATTAAAACCCTAAATAGCCTATTATCTTATTATTTTCTCACTTATCTCCAGAATGAAATCATTTTTTCTCAACTAGCAAACCCTAGCTCTCAAGCAATCAAGAACAAAGCTCAAAAAACTCACCAAGAATTTATCAATTCAAGTATGTTAGTTGTTCATTCATGGGTTCCTTTCACCCATGAAGACCAAGAACCCTTTATAAATATTCAAGATCTCCAATTTATGATTTCCAAGTTAGGAAATGAGTGTATTTATGTTCATGATAGTAATTAGGATCCAATTCATTTTTACTTATAAGTTTCCATAAAAATTGAAATAGTTATGTGACATACTATATGAATTGCATGCTAAACCCTTGAATTTTGAAATTGATTATTGTATCCATGATGCTTATATGTGACTTTTACCATGTGAAATATTCCATGCTACCCAAGAGTTTGCTAAAATGCCTATATGAAGTAAATAGTGGAATCACGACATGTTATTATGTGGTCCTAATCATGTACAAGCTTACGCCTTACAAGTGTTTGATGAAATGTCTGTATGGATGAATTATGAACAAGTGAATATTGGTATGTTATTCAAGATCATGTTATTCTTTACTTTTCATGCTATCGAGTCCTGGGAATATTTAATACATGAAAATTTAGTTGTGTACCTAGAGCCAGTGTCAGTTACAAAATAGTATCAATTATGTCACCATTAGTAAAAATCAGTCAGTCATAGAACTCAGTCAGTTACAAAACTCAAGAAAACTAAGTAAATGTAGTATCAGTCCTGTCCAGTTCAGTATAGTCAGTTCAGTGTCTTTTAGTTTAGAGTAGGATTCAGCACCGAGTGAACCCAAGGATGGTGGCTCACCTGCTAGTAAAGGGTGTGATCCTGAGAAGAAATCCTTGCATTCCAGAACTATGTAGCCAGCATAGGTTGAGAGATCAAACCTTCTAGTTGAGGGTTGATGAGTTGTTTTAACCTGCCAGTTGAGGGATCCACCTTTCTCATTAGAGTACCTACCAAATGAGGGTTTCTCTTCAGTTGTCTTTGTCTGTGGCACGGTACTGATACCCTTCCAATTGGAGTTATAGATTGGACCCCAACTCAGTTATCTTATCTTATTTGGGGCATGCCAATTAGATAATTACCTCCCACAGTTTTAGTTTCAGTCTTCAGTATAGAACTTAGTTCAGTTCTGTAGAATCAGGACTATTAGATATAGTCGATCAGTATCAGTAACTCAGTTCTCAGTAATCTTAGATTATCAGTTACTCAATATCATAACTCAGTAATCAGTTTTAGAAAAGCTCAGTTACAGTATATAGATATATGCACAGTATTGCATACTCAGTATTTACAATAATTTCAATTATTTGTGTGCCCTCATGTTAAGTTATTCTCTATCATTCAGTCAGTTATTGTTCATGCATATGAACCCTTCCATTCATCCTTACCTCATCTAGCATACCAATATATTTCACATACTGATGCATACTTTTTTTTTGCACTATGATGTCTCATATCGTAGGTTCAAACGCTCATGTTCCTGACCATGCATAGATAGATTCAGACAATAGTAGTAGATTTAGCGGTGAGTCTTCATCTTTCAAGGATATTCTATTATTTTAGTTTTCATTAGATTCAGTATTTTAGTAGTTGGAGTTAGTTGGGGGATTGTCCCATAAACTCCATTTGCCAGACGGTTTAGTTAGAGGCTTTTCAAACTAGATCGTAAGACGACTTACAGTTTTACAGATGCTATCACAAATGTTATATTTTATCAGTATTTTAGTTTTGAACCTTATAGATTTTCAGCCTATTTTTTTGCATTATTACAGTGTCATATTTTTAGTCCTCATAGTAGTTATCAGTCATGGGTTAGCTTGTGGTCCTTTGGGGTCTTCAGTACCTTGTAGTATTTGGAGTGCAAACATAGGGTGTTACAAACTTGGTATCATAGCTGAAGTTTTAATAGAGTCCTAGGAAGTCTGGAAGCTGCATCAAGTAGAGTCTTGTGCATGGGTATGTAGCATGCCACACTTACAGACATGAGGCTATGAGGTGTTATAGGAAAAGGTTCCCTTGTTTCAGTATTCATGTCGTGTGAGTGACCATGAGCTCAATTTAAACTCTTAGTCTAATCTATTTCTCCCTTTCGTTTACGGAATATGCCTCCTAAAAAGACTAAAGAAAGAAGAACCAAAAATCAATTAGCACCTCAGCTTATTCAGGCAGATCCCCTGCATGAGCATATCTTTTATGTAGAATTCAGAGTTGTATTCTCTACTCTAGAAAATTTTGTAGTATCTTAGAATGAACGACTTGCTACTATTTTGACCAACCCAGTGGTAAATAATGCTACAACCAGGATTTGGGACTTCACCCAAATAAATCCTTCCCTATTCTCAGGATCTAAGTCAGAAGAGGATCTATATGAGTTCCTCAATCAAGTTCAAAAGGTCACAAACATCACAAGAGTGACATCTAGTGAGTATGCTGAGTTAGCTTCCTATCACCTACAAGATATTACCCATACGTGGTTTAAGCAATAGAAGGTAGATATGGGTATAGAGGTAGAGCCCATAGAATAAAAAGAGTTTGATACTGCCTTTCTAGATAGATTCTTTCCCCTAGAGCTGAGAGAAACCAAGGTGTTAGAGTTTATTAACCTCAGGGAAAGTAGTATGAGCATCAAAGAGTATTCCCTCAACTTTACCTAGTTAGCCAAGTATACTCCCTATGTAGTAGCAGATAGTAGGTCTAGAATGAGTAAGTTTATATCTAGGGTGTCAGATAGTGTGGTTAAAGAGTGTAGAACAGTGATATTGATTAAGAAGATGGACATATCCAGGCTCATGGTCTATGATCAGTAGATAAAAAAGGCTAAGAATAATGAGAGAGAGAGGCAGAACAAGAAAGCTAGAATAGATAGCTCTAATTTCAATTAGCCTAAGTCAGAAGGCAATAACCGTTCCCAGTTTCATCCTAAGTCTTTAGTTCCAACTTTATTCTTAGTCAGTTCTCAAGTACCTAAGTTCAGAAATGGTAACAAAGATAGGGTGCCAGGCTCTAAATCTCAAGGTAGTGTCAGCAGTGCTCGAACAAATCCTCTTTGTCAGATATGTGGTAGAAAACATCAGGGTGTCTGCAGAGCTGGCAGTGATATTTGCTTCAGGTGTGGTAAACCATCCCTTAGAGTCACAGATTGGCCTTAGTCAGGTTCTCAGGGTCAGTATAATAGTCGCCCAGCTCAGTTCAATCGCCCAAATCAGCAGGGTGCCACTTCTAGTGTCACCAGTGGGCAATGCCCAAATAGGCTTTATGCACTTCAGTCTAGAAAATATTAGGAAAGTTCTCTTGATATGGTCAGTGGTACATTACAGATCTTCCATTTATATGTTTATTCCTTATTAGATCCATAAGCTTCTTTATCTTTTGTAACTCCTTACATAGCAGTCAACTTTAAAGTCAAACCAAAAGTTTCAATAGAAATTTTCTCAGTCTCTACCCCAGTGGGTCAGTTTATCATAGCCTAATAGGTATACAAGAACTGTCCGATTGTGATATCTCAGAAGGTCTGGATTGTGTCCTCATGAAGGGAGATAAGTTCATAGCCTATGCCTCTAGACAGCTTAAGCCCCATGAGAAGAATTACCTAAACCAGGATCTTGAGCTAGCAGTTGTAGTATTTTCATTAAAGATTTGGAGGCACAATTTATATGGGGTGCATATAGATGTATTCACAGATCACAAAGGCTTACAATATGTGTTCTCTTATAAACATTTGAATTTGCGTCAGAGGAGGTGGTTAGAGTTATTGAAATATTATGACATGAGTGTTCTATATCATCTGAGCAAGGCTAATATAGTGGCTGATGCTCTCAGTAGGTTGTCTATGGGTATTTTTGCTCATGTTGAGGATGGTAAGAACAAGTTAGCTTAGAATTCCATCAACTTGCCCGACTAGGTGTCCGCTTAGTTGATTCAAAAGAAGGTAGTGTGTGGGTTCAGAATAGTTTAGAGTCATCTCTAGTTTCTGAGGTAAAGGAAAAGCAAGATAGAGATTCTAGTCTAGTTAAGTTGAAAGAGACATTCAGAGATCAAAAAGTAGAGGTTTTCTTCCAAGGGAGAAATGGTATGTTGCGTTGCCAGGGTATGTGTGCCAGGTGTAGATGACTTGAGGCAAAAAATTCTTGCAGAAGCGCATGGTGCGTGTTACTTGATTCATCCACGGGCCACAAAGATGTACTGTAACTTGCGGAAAATCTATTGGTGGAGTGAGATAAAGAGAGATATTGATGATTTTGTAGCTAAGTTCTCTATATGTTAGAAAGTTAACGTTAAGCACCAGAAACCTAGTGGGTTCATGAAAAAGTTCAGTATTCCTACATGGAAATGGGAAGAAATGAACATGGACTTTGTGATGGGTTTACCTAGTACTCATTGTCAGCATGATTCTGTCTGGGTTATCATAGATAAGTAAATCAGCTCACTTCTTTCCAGTTCATACCTCCTACTCAGCTAAGGACTACACTAAACTCTATAAATGATAGTTGGTCAAGTGACATGGAGTCCCAGTGTCCATTATCTAAGATAGAGGTATCCAGTTTACCTCTTACTTTTAGAAATCATTCAAAAAGGGTTTTGGTACCCAAGTTCACCTCAGTACAGCCTTCCACCCTCAGATAGATAGTCAAGCACAAAAGACCATTCAGACTCTCGAAGATATGCTAAGAGCATGCGTTGTCGATTTTAAGGGTAGTTGGGTTGACCACTTGCCTTTAATTAAATTTGCATATAATAAAAGCTATCATTCCAGTATTTAGATTACTCCATTTAAAGCTCTCTATGGTAGGATATGTAGATCTATAATTGGTTGGTTTGAGATAGGTGAGGCAACAACAGTAGGGCCTGACTTAGTGTTTGATGCTTTAGAGAAGGTTCAGTTGTTCAGAGAAAGGCTTAGGTCTTCCCAGAGTCGACAGAAATTGTATGTAGATGTAAGGAGAAAGTTTCTCGAGTTTAGGATCAGTGATTTTTTTACTTGAAAATCTCTCCCATGAATGGGGTAAAGAGGTTAGGCAAAGAGGGAAAGCTCAGTCCCCGATATATCGGTCCTTACAGAATTCTCAGTAGTTTTGGAAAGGTAGCTTATGACCTTGAGTTACCTTTAAATCTAGCTTTAGTTCACCCAGTATTCATGTCTCCTTGCTAAATAAATGCACTGGTGACCTACCAGTCATAGTCCCCTTAGAGGACATTCAGAATGATCTCTCTTTAGAAGAGGTCCCAGTTTAGATCCTCGATAATTAGATTTATAGACTGAGGAACAAAGAAGTTCCCTTAGTCAAAGTTCTTCGGTGGAATTAGTACGTTGAGGGAGATACTTGGGAAGCAGAAGAAGATATGCGTACCAAATATCCTCACCTCTTCTTCGCAAACTCAGATCTAGCTTAAGGTAATAGTCTTCCTTAGCTGTACTCAGTTCCATGTTCAGATATAATTATAAACTTGGTATCCATTAAAATTTCATATTCAGTCTTGCATTTATGAATTAGTTCAACCATGTACTCATGCATTAGATATGCATGTTGACTATAAAAACTCAGCTTATCAGTAGCTTCAGTCATGCACTCATGTATCAGATATACATGTTCAGTATGAAAACTTAGCTTGTCAGTAATTCTGTCATGTAGTCATGTTTTAGTTATGCATGTTCAATGTATATAACTCAGTCTATCAGTGTGTCTCAGCCTAATCAGTCTCATTCAAGGACGAATGTTCCCAAAGGGGAGATATTGTAGTACCCCATAGTTCTCAAACTTAATTTAGCTCTATGTATATTAGTAATCTCATATAAAATTTTTGAAATACTCAGTATTTTCTGTTTAGAGCATGCCATTGTGTAGAAAATTCAATCAGCCTTCAAACGACATAAAATTTGACCAAATCCGATACCCGGGTGAAGAGTTAGGGCTATTTTTGTAAGATAGTGTGCCAATTTTGCCATCAGCGCATTGCGTAGCATGACCAAATGGCAATTGTAAAATCCAGTGAGCCTCTACAATCATTGTGCATCACGGCAAGGCTTATATTCATAATTTTCCATTTTCCAGTAAAGCCACGCGATGTCACCACATCGCATTGAACTTCAAGGTCGCATCCAATATGGCAACACGATACCACCGCTCTCACCACCAATCTTTTTCCAAGTTGTCAATTTCTAGAGACACGAAGCAATAGCGCCGCGTCGCGCCAAGGGTAAAAATTAAAAATTTTTAGTTAATTCTGAGATTTAATTTTCAAGGGCTTTTAGGTCTTTTTTCCTCATTCCAGTCAGCCTAAACACTGGATTAAAACCCTAAATAGCCTATTATCTTATTATTTTCTCACTTATCTAAAGAAATAAATCATTCTCTCTCAACTAGAAAACCCTAGCTCTCAAGAAATCAAGAACAAAGCTTAAGAAATTCACCAAGAACTTATCAATTCAGGTATGTTAGGCGTTCATTCATGGGTTTCTTTCACCCATGAAGTCAAAGAACCCTTTTTAAATATTCAAGATCTCAGATTTATGATTTACAAGTTTGGAATTGAGTGTATTCATGTTCATGGTAGTGATTGGGATCCAATTCATGTTTAATTATAAGTTTCCATGAAAATTGAAATAGTTATGTGACATACTATATGAATTGCATACTAAACTCTTGAATTTTTTAATTGATTATTGTATCCATGATGCTCAAATGTGACTTTTACCATGTGAAATATTCCATGCTCCCCAAGTGTTTGCTAAAGTGCCTTTATGAAGTAAATAGTGGAATCATGACATGTCATTATGTGGTCCCAATCATGTACAAGCTTACACCTTACAATTGTTCGATGAAATGTCTCTATGGATGAATTATGAACAAGTGAATATTGTTATGTTATTCAAGATCAAGTTATGCTTTAGTTTTCATGCTATCGAGTCCTGGGGGTATTTAATACTCGTCGTTTTAGCTGTGTACCTAGAGCCAATGTCAGTTAAAGAATAGTATCAGTTATCTCAGAATCAGTAGAATTCAGTCAGTCACAGAACTTAGTAAAACTCAGTTAGTTATAGGACTAAAAAAAACTCAGCAAACTCAGTATCAGTCCAGTCCAGTTCAGTATACTTAATTCAGTGTCATTCAGTTGGAAGTAGGATTCTGCACTGAGTGAACCCCAGGATAGGGGATCACCTACCAGTAGAGGGTGTGATCCTAAAAAGAAATCCTTGTATTCCAGAACTACATAGCCAGCATAGGTTGAGACATCAAACCTGCCAGTTGTGGGTTCCACCTTTCTCATTAGAGTACTTACCAAATAAGGGTATCTCTTTAGTTTGTCTTTACTCGTGGAACGGTACTAACACCCTTTTAATTGGGGCTACAGATTGGACCCCAACTCAGTTATCTTATCTTATTTGGGGCATGCCGGTTAGATGGTTACCTCCTATAATTTTAGTTTCATTCTTCAGTATAGAACTCTGTTTAGTTCTACAAAATTAGGACTGTCAGTTACAGTTAATTAGTATCAGTAACTCAGTTATCCATAATCTTAGATTACCAGTTACTCTATATCAGAACTTAGTAATCATCTTCAAAAAAGCTCAGTTATAGTACATAGATATATGCACAGTAATGCATACTTAGTATTTATAGTAATTTCAGTTATCCATGTACCTACATATTCAGTTATTCTCTATCATTCGTCAGTTATTTTTCATGTATATGAACCCTTGCATTCAGCATTACCTTATCTAGCATACTAGTATATTCCATGTACCGGCGCATACTCTTTTTTTTTTGCTATAATATCTCATATCATAGGTTCGGACGCTCAGGTTCCTGATTGCACATAGACAGATTCAGACAACAGCAGTAGATTTAACAGTGAGTCCTCATCATTCGAGGATATTCTATTATTTCAGTTTTCAGTAGATTCAGTGTTTTAGTAGTTGGAGTTAGTTGGGTGTACCATCAACTTCATTTTTAGAGATTTCAATTAGAGGCTTTTCAGACTATATTTTTAGACAACTTATAGTTTTATAGACACTATCACAGGTGTTATATTTTATCAGTATTTCAGTTTTAAACCATATGGCATTTTATCCTATTTTTCTACATTATTATAGTATCATATTTTTAGTGCTCACAGCAGATATCAGTCATGGGTAAGCTTGTGGTCTTTCAGGGTCATAAGAACCGTGTAGAATTTGAGGTATAGACTCAAGGTGTTACCCGACCCTAGACTGGGTCTGAACTCCTAGAGTTGGATGAGCTCCATCCACATTGTCCTCAAATGGGAAGAAGGGTTTTCATGAGCATTAGATCTTCTGGGAGCTATGATCTGAAAAGAAAACATGTGGGAATTAGAGAAGATTCAAGACCGTAGACTCTATAGATCGAAAATAGAATAACAATAATGGAAAACATTCATAAATGACTCGTAGCCACTCCCTTATAAGTGTGGCACTCTACACACATACAAATGAGACTTTACTTGGCAAGTCCTTATTAGACACCCAATTACACTAAACCTAGGCTCTAATACCATCTTTGTCACAACCTAAACTAAGGCCTGGCTGTGATGGGTATCTCAAGTCCTATGTGGATTGGAGATCACCCACTAGACCTAACCAAACCAAACACAACATTCTCTAGTGTCAGATGAATTCTTGGCATGTAACAAGATAGCATGCAACAAGATTAAGAAAATTCAAAAAATTTCTATAACCAACAACTGAGAACCGGCTAAACAACTGACCAACATCACCCAATATCTACATTAATCAAAACGAAGCCTCTATAAAATTAAGTATCAATAAAGCATCGGGACATGCCCTTGACTATAGCCAAAAACAAGTCTAAACAGTCTGAGATATAAGAGAAAAAAATATGAAATATAGACTTTTAAAGTATGGAAGCCCACCACATCAATTACAACTCACTAATTGATCCTGAATCCTAATCACTAAATAGGAAGAGTAGAAGTATGGAAAATTCCTACATCATGTATAGATATATGTACTTTAAAACTTTATCCTGGATTGTGTATCTCAACCATCACAACAGATAAAGAAACCCATAGGCTACGTTGGCCCAGGTCTCCCCCAGTTGATAGGCCCCTCAGTGTATGTGGCTGCAAGAACCAGAGGGTATACATATGCACTATGGGAGACTCGAACCTCCCTATATATCAAGGTGACACGAGTACCAAATCATGTAATAAGATATGGGGTACTCAAACCTCCCAATCAAATGATATTAATATGGGGGACTGAAACCACCCACTCATATAGACCCTCACATCGCAACTACAATTTCTAGTATTGGTCACTCAAACCTTCACTTTTACAACTCAGCTACACAACCCTTATTAAAGCCTAATTAAAATAGTTAGTACATACATTATCATTCATTGAACCATGATGCATATTTAGGCATTCATTGGCGGTATCGTCAAACCAATTGGATGTGCAAGGTAACATCAACTTGCCACACCAATTATCTTCACTTGGGGGAATTCACAACCCTTTTGGTTCAATTTTACATTAGCTTGGAGAATTACATAACCCTATAAGGTTCAATGTAAAAACATAATGCAACAGTGCAAGGATAATTCATTTCCCATATTTCTCATAATTAATAACCAATTTCATAATATGGGGTTGGGGCCATAACCACTTCAAAAATCATAAGTTTGGAAAATCACAATCCCTAGTTTGTTCACTATTTCCATACTTCAATTTGACTTTAAAACAACTATTTAAACATAACCCATGTAGGGACAAACATTTAACATCACATAAACAATAGTAATACAAAACCCTCAGCCTATATTTTTAAAATCAACATCAATATCTCATGAATAGCACTTTAAAACTTATGCTTTTAGCAAATTAATAATTAGAAAAGAGTAACTTGCTTGAAATGCTAAGTTTCATAGAAGTAATTCAAACCTTTAGCCCTTGGATGACCAACTTCTTGAAAACCCTAAGTATGGATTCTTGAGAGAATTTGAGAGCGCTTTGGAAGTGTTTAAGTATGTTAAGGAGAAATATAACCCCATAATTTCCTTATGTCGGTGGGGTTTTAATTGGGCAAGGAGTGAATTATCCAAAATGCCTCAAATTAAAAGATGAATTTTAATTGTCAATGCCTATGTGATACTATATGATTCGTATTGTCTCATTACGACTCTTCACCATGAGTGTTAGACAAGGAAGTTTTCAAGGCACTCATAATCTGTTGACTGATACAAGCACAAAGAGCCAAAGGATTATAAGGCCTTCTCAAAAGACTAAGCTTGAATTTGCAAGGCGGTTGAAGAACTTATGGAACCATATCATAGCCTAGTTAAAATTGAAGAGAGAAGAAGAGGATCTTACACTCCAAGGACGCCTATACTTGGACTCATTAAGGGAAATATTGTCTTTTAAGACCTTTCTTTTACACTCTAAAGGAGCACCCTTCATTAAGGGTATTTTAGTCATTATTTGTAATAAGTATAAATAGAAATTTTAACCTCTATTTTCCTTAGTTTTTGATGAATTATAGAGTGATACTCAAATTATGTTTTCTTTCCTTAGTGTAGGGCTTGGAAAAGCTATCTTAGTGTAGGTCTTGGAAAAGACATTAAAACTAGGGTTAACCTTGTGTTGAAATTTTGGCAAGAAAGGTGGGTAGTTGAGGTCATTGATCACTTTGTGTCCACCTAAGAGTGTGGTGTTATCCATCATTGGTGTTGTGTGTCTTGATATTTGATACATACCTTGGTTCTATTCATTGGTGTTGGTATATGTCTCACTATCTATCCTTTACATTTATGCACTTTTCTTTTGTTTCTTGTTAAATCTGAATGTGTGTTTGTGTGTTCTACTTAATCTCATATTTTTCTTAGTCTGTTTTCACATTTTTGTTCAAGTTTTAGGTTATATCTTGTATCATTTGGCATCAAGATCCATGTATTAGAGTTGTTCCCACAACTCTAAGTCTTGGATCTAAGAAAATCTCCACAAAAAAGAGACTAGAGTAAAAAAAAATACAAAAAAAAATTGTTAACCCATTTTTGTGTTCTATCAGAATTTTGAGACTTAGATCTACTTTTTTTGGTATGTTTTGATAGTATCTAGTGCTATATCCTTGTTCCCTATCAATAAGAGAGTCTAGATCTAAGTTTTGAGCAAGATCTGTGTTGTTTTGAGCATTCCACCATTGTTGAACTTGAGTTTGAAGCTTTTTGAGGGTGGATTTCATGTGGTATATTGTGGTTTGGAAGTTTTGGACTTGATTTTGTGTTATTTATACTTGTCTTGGCAAAGGGAGCCTAGATCTAAAAGAAAATTTTAATTTGGAGGTCATTTGCCTTGTGGTCAAACTTGGTCTACTCTTGAATATTCATATTGTTCTTCCTCAATCTTCATATCTTGTTGAAGAAAAATATTCAAAAGTGCTTGTTTGATATTGAAAAAGGAGGAAAGAGAGTGGACTGGTTGTTAAAGACAATTTCCAAGAAGCTTCCTAGTCTTTCCAATAGAAGAAACAACAAAGACCAAAGGAATCTTCAAGTACAATTGCAAGTACAAGGGGGGAACAATTCATTTCATATTCAATATGAAGCTTGAAAAGGCTACAAACTTGCATATTTTCTCCTCAAAATTGTTACTCTCCTTACCTAAGTGTTGTTTGGCCGAGACAAGAAGATTGAGAATTGAAAATTTTGAAAAGTAACGTCCAATCATAGCTGGCACGTCATCATTTTTATGAACAACTGAAGTGTGCTCTAAAATTAGATTTTCTAGTTTCTAATTATTGTTTCTAGTTCCTTTTGTGTCAATTCTATCACTAATTAGCAAACTAGTAACTACCTACTAGGTTGATAATTAGTCTAGAGTTCTTTGTTTCGTCTCTACGATTTTTTTTGCTTATATCATTTTATAATTCATAGTATCTTGTTGGTTCAAGTCCAAAAGATAATTTTATTTGAGTCATCTCAAATAAAAATCAATTCCAGGCCAAAGAAGATTCATCTGTCAATCACTCACTAAGTACGGGTCAAAGTTTCAACACTTGTGAGACCAAGTGAGGTAAGAATCTGAGAGTGAGAGAGTTAGTGAAGCTATTTTAACTAACTTGTTTGTTCATTTTGTAGTTTTGCTTTTGTTAGGTACACATGACACGGAACCCGAGGGTTCTACATCTAAATCTTTAGGAAATGACATTAGTGGGGCTATCTTTGCTCGAATTGAGGCTCTTAACCTTGACTTGAGAAATAAGAACAAGATGATAAGAATGGATTTGGGATCAATGAAGGGTGATTTGGGATATATGAAGGGTGATTTGGGATCCATGAAGGGTGATTTGGGATCAATGAAGTGTGACATGATTAGAATAAAAGTGAGTTTTGATAGACTATATCCACCAAAACCTCTACAAAACCGAAGCTACCAAGTTCCAATCCTACTTTACCAAAGGCCTTACCCTTCACAAGTTCAAAGACCCTACACTCCACAAAATCCAATGCCTCCTCTCCAAGCTCCACTAAATCGAAACACCCTATCCAAGTAGAGGAAGAGGGAGAGTTAGAATCTGAGGAGAATAAGGAGAGAAATTTGATGGTGAGGTACAATAAGAATGTGAAGAAAAGAGGGAAAATGGATAAGAAGCCATGGGTAGTGAAGTTGGAAAGATAAAAAAATACTTGATTATAAGTCTTGTCCATAAATAACCCTTGTTACTCACTAACCCAAGTGCTAGCATTTTTTCTAGCATTGATTCTTCTTATGTGCAGGGTCAAGATCATGTATTCTAAAAGAATAATCTAAAGGATTTCCACACGCTCACATAGTTGATGAGTTAATGTAACCCTTGGCCGAAAGTTCCAATCTTGGAACAAGTAATGAAGAAATGAATCCAAGGGCAAATCTTGACATATTCCATTGTGATGTGGAGCATGAGGGATGCCATGGTTCAAAACCAAGTGAAGAACACACTTCCAAAGATCTATAAGGTAACAAAGCTATCTTTTACACTGCTAGAAACTTGAATTGTTGTGATGTGGCTAGTAATGGCAAAAGTGGTGTAGTTTTGGATTTTCTTAGTGAAGAAGTGTATGAATATTCCTTTTGTGATATTCTTGGTGTTGTTAGGTTGCATAAGGACCAATCTCTTGTTGTAAGTACGCGAGCACTAGTTGATCCTTTAGATGACAAAATTAATTCTTTTCATAAGAATGGTTTCTGTCCATCTAGTTCTAATACTTATAACTTGATTAAGGTTCCATTACCAAGTGATAATAGTATTCATACACTAGTTGACCCATGTGAAAACCAAGGTGATTCAATGTTGGTTTGTGATTTGCCAACAACTAGTGAGGATGTGAAGGAGGGGATGCATCTCGTTGAGGGAAGTCTTCTAGGCCGTAGATCCTTATTCTTGAATGTTAGTCTTCCCTTAAAATCAAATGCTTTGGGTGATTGTGAGTATGATGCCCTAGTTAAAGAAATGAGTAACCTTGACTTATATCCTTAGCTACTTTATCCATTTGATCACAGTGCACTTGTAGGGTGGAAAAGGGATTGGGCGTGTCTTTATTTTTCCTTGATAATTACCTTAGCGTTATCCTTTGTACTTATCATAGTAAGTGTTTCATGGTTAAAACAAATGATTTCTGGTTGTATTTTAATAGTGTCTCCCTTTGGCGTGATGTTTTCACACTTGATTCCTTCTTATACTAGATCTTTACCTATGATGATAATCATGTTAATTTTGAATTTGTGTTTTGTAGAGGTAGGAAGTTTGGTGGCTCGTTTCCTTGTTTGAATGATAATGATATGTGGGTGAGGTTGACCTTGAGATCAATAGTGGCACCATATCTGATGAGGTCCTTTGTAGAGGTAATGAAACAAATGTTTCTTATGGTTCCTAAGATAAAGGTAGTCTTACCTTTTGGGTGTAGTAAAGCCATTAACACCATTATAGTTTCCTTATCTCTTGATATTTTTCAAAGACACTTCCTTTGTGCCATTCATGCCAAGCTTTTCTTGTCACCCACAAAGGACCCGTGGATATATTTCAAATGTGAACAACCTTGGCTTGATGATTTATGTGATAATATCGGATTGTATTCCTTAATACTTGATGTCTATCTTAGCCATGTCCTTTGTGATGCTTGTAGTAAGTGTTTCATGATCATAACAAAGGATTGTTGGTTGTATTCAGAAAGAGTACCCCCTTTGCATGGTTATACAATTTGTTGTACTAATACTAACTCTCATGCCATGAGGATTGTGTACTTGTTTTCCTAGTCTTTTATTTTTCAAGGCGTGAATTTAAGGTCAAATTCCTTTCAATATGGAGAGGATGATACAAGCATGAAAATAAAAAAGATTACAAGGCCTTCTCAAAAGACGAAGCTTGGATTTGCAAGGCGGTTGAAGGCCTTTTTGAACCATTTCATAGCCTTGTTCAATTTAAAGAGAGAAGAAAAGGCTCTTATACTTCAAGGCTGCCTATACTTGGAATAATTAAGGGCAATATTGTCTTTTAAGACCTCCCATTTACACTCTAAAGGAGCACTCTTCATTAATGGTATTTTAGTCTTCGTTTGTAATAAGTATAAATAGACACTTTATCCTCTATTTTCCTTAGTTTTTGATGAATTGTTGAGTGATTAAAATTGTTATTTCTTTACTTAGTGTAGGGATTGGAAAAGCTATCTTAGTGTAGGTCTTGGAAAAAACATTAAAACTAAGGTTAACCTTGTGTTGAAATTTTGGCAAGAAAGGTAGGTGGTTTAGGTCATTGATCCCTTTGTGTCCACCTAAGAGTGTGGTGTTATCCATCATTGGTGTTGTGTATATTGGTGTTTGATACATACCTTGGTGCTATTCATTGGTATTGGTTTATGTGTCACTATCCATCCTATACATTTATGCGCTTTTCTTTTGTTTCTTGTTAAATACGAATGTGTGTTTGTGTGTTCTACTTCATCTCATCTTCTTCTTAGTGTATTTTTACATTTTTGTTCAAGCTATAGCTTTTTCTTGTATAATTCTACGACTCAACCAATAGGAATCGTAATAGGATCATATGACTCATAGGGTCTAGTCATTGTTATCACAGCACCCAATTGGGTAAACACTAGACATCCTATGATTTGCACCCAATGACTTATGACAAATCCTTATGACTCATAGTGAGCCACTCGTACTCAAAGCATATCTTAACCACTTATTTTCTATTTTGGTTACAATAGGATCCTTAGGACCCATCAAGACTCCCTACGACTTGTAAGGTGAGTCGTAGTCAAGGCAGTGAGGATAAAATTTCATTAAATTTTCAAGGACCAGATACCCAGGGCGTAATAAATACATAATGAGTCTCTTAGACGACATACTTCATTACTGAACTGAGACACATATTAATATAAATGTTTAAATTACCACTTGATTACTCATCAATTAATATATCAACTTACACTAGGTATGTTCTTTTTGTTTTTGAAATATATTACATTTTATAGCTATTGGTTGAGATACATTACTCATTAAGCAAAAACAATATATAGAATCAATTTTTAAGTGTATCTTACGTATATATCTGACATAAATTAATAGTACATGATTCTTAGATGTATTTGAGAATAATCTAGAGATATATATAATTTATAGATGTATGCAACACATAGCAAGATCTTATAATTGTAACGCCCCGAGTCTGTACCCTAGACGCTACACGATGCTTATAATCTGAAGGACCACAAGCTAACCCATGACTGGTACTCGCTGTAATAGCTGAATAATAATACTATAAAATATGGAAATTAGGTGGAAAACATGCCATAAGGTTCATACTAAAATAAACTGAATACGATATAACAATACGAAAATTGATACATTTGTCTGAAAATACTCTAGTCTGAAAAGCCTATAAACGGTCTTAAATGTGGAGTTGATGGAACAATTCCCCAACTAACTCTGGCTACTGAAATAAAACTGAAATAATAAATTAATAATCCTATCCTCAAAGAGGACCCACCACTAACTCTGACTGTAGAAAATCTGAACTACTAAGGGTGCTCGGGAGCCCGTACGTCTGAACCTATGATATAAGGCATCATAGCGCAAGAGAATAGTATGTGTCAGTACTTTGAATGTACTGGTATGCTAAGTGAGGTAGGCTAAAATGCATGAGTTCATATGCATGAACAATACTGACTGCATGACATGAATATAACTGAATGGGAGTACATGCATGAATATGTATACTGTAATTGAGATCATGATAATAATGGATACTGAGTATGAATACTGATTTACTGATATTTAAGATTATTGATACTGTACTACTAATAACTAAATGACTGTATCTAATAGTCCTAATTCTGTGGAACTATACTGAGTTTCATACTGAACTGAGTGACTGTGTCTGACAGTCCAGAATCTGTAGAACTGGACTGAGTTCTATACTAAGACTGAATTTGAAACTAAGACTATGGGAGGTAATCATCTAACCGACATGCCCCTTTCTAAATAGATTGAGGTTTAACTTGTGACCCCAGTTGGAAGGGTGCCAATATCATGCCATGGGTAAAGACAAGCTGTGAGTTAACCCTTTCTGACAGGAAGCTCCTTCGTCAACCCTCGCTAGCGAGAAAACTCGAACGAGATGTATCAACCCTCATAATATCTGGTAGGAAGATATCTCAACCTACGTTGGCTATGTTGTTTTGTAATGCAGGGATTACTACTATGGATCAAACCCTCTGCTGGCAGAAAAGATCTCATCCCTTAAATCGATGCTGAATCCTACTCCCATCTGAATAGAAACTGATTGATTTCCTAGTTCATACTTGGCTTGACTGAACTATTACTATTTATACTATCTCAATAAACAGAACTGAGTTCACTGAGTTCTGATGACTGACAAAATACTTTAGAATTCTGTTAACTGGCTAAATTTACCAAGGTCTGAACTAAATATTAAACTAGACTGGACTGATACTGAGTCTATTGGGTTTTCCTAAGTCCTATAACTAATAGAGAGCACTATTGATCGTGATACGACTGAGATTATTCTGTAACTGACACTGGATCTAGGTAAACAACTAATTTTTCGGGTATTAAATACCCCCAGGACTCGATAGTTTGAAAAGTAAAGCATCCCATGTTCTTGCATAGCATAGAAATGCACACTTGTTGATAATGTATCTATAGAAACATTTTATCAAACACTTGCATGGTATAACATGGACATAAGCTAGCATGACACGATTTCTTTTCCTTAGTTCACATAAACAATTCAACATGCACTTGGTGAGCATTATATATGCACATAATAAGTGAGCATCATGATTCACTTAATATTTTACAATTTCAAGGGGTTTTACATAGATTCATACGAATCTATATACATAATAATCAATTCCACATGAAACACATAATAAATCATAAAATAGAAGTCTAATTCAAATAATAATCATGAATACACTTTAATTCCAATCATGGAAATCATAAATTCCAACTACTTGAAGTTTAAAAGAGTTTCTTGGACTCCAAGGTGGAATGAACCCTTGGATTAACACTTGACATACCTTAATTGGTGAATTTTTAAAGAATAATGGTGGAAGCCTTGAGTCTTGGATCTTGAATGTGATGAACTAGGGTTTGTTCTTGATAAATTCTTAAGAGAATTAGTATATTTTGCCTCTTAGATGGATTAATGATATGTTTTGGGGGTTGACAAATGTGGAAAAAAGACCCAGTTACCCCCAAAGTTGCGGATTTGTAATGACTGAAAATTGAACGATCAACACGCAGGCCGACGTGCTAGATCATTGGCATCGATGCGATTACCAATGAACCACATTGAATTTGCATTGGTTCACTGTAAATTACCACTGGGAGCCAAGGAAAATATTGATCGACGTGATGGCTGCCGCGTTGTACCGAGATTGCATCGATACACTATTTTGGATTCCTAAATTTGGTTCAAACGAGGTCCGAAAAATACGAAACTCGTCTGGGAACACCTACTTATATTTATGATCATGAATATACCTAAAAATTAATATTTTAAGGTCATTAAGGTCATGAAATAGAGTTCGTAACTTACGAAATCCAAAATGATACTAGGTCTGAATACTAAGCTAGAATTTTCTAAGTCTAGGACCCCTTAGCAAGCTTAAAAGACTGAGTTAAGCTTAGGATTTTGTGGGGTCTTACAATATTCCCCCCTTGGGAACATTCTTTCTCAAATGATATTGATTAAACTAAGATTACTGATCGACTGAATTTAGACATTGGACATGCACAACTGAAGTATGATTTCATGACTGAGATTTTTGATAAACTGAATTATCATACTGAACATGCATATCCCATGCATGAGTACATAGCTGAACATGATTCATGAATGAATGAATGGGATTACTGATAAGCTGAGTTTATATACTAGACATGTATATCTGGTGCATGAGTACATGATTGAACTAATTTTTGTATGCATGACTGAGTGTGCAATGTTAATTGATACTAAGTGGGTAGCTATATCTGAACATGAGACTGAGTAAGTTAAAAGGAAAAACTATTACCTAGATCTGAGTCTAAATTTGCAGAGAAGATGTAGGGATACTTGGTCTGCATGTCTGGTTCTGCTTCCCAGGTAGCTCCCTCAATGGACTGATTCTGCAAAAGTATTTTGACTAGAGGGACTACTTTATTCCTCAGTCTGGGAAACTGATAATCAAGTATTTTGACTAGGATATTTTCATAAGAGAGGCTGTTCTGAATATTTATTTCCTTGATAGGGACTACGACTTCTGGGTCACCTATTTATTTCTTATTCAAGGAGACATGGAATACTAGATGCACTGAAGCTAAGTCTGAAGGCAACTCAAGCTCATAAGCTACCTTTCCTAAACGAATGAGAATTCGGTAAGGACTAATGTATCGGGGATTGAGTTTCCCCTTCTTTCCAAAACTCTTCACTCCTTTCATAGGAGATATTTTCAAATACAAAAAATCACTAATCTCAAACTCAAGATCCTTTCTGCGTATATCTGCGTATGATTTTTATCGGCTGTAAGCTATCTTAAGTCTTTCCCCAATAAACTGAACGTTCCCTAAGGTATCAAATACCAAGTCAAGCCCTACCATTGTGGGCTCACCCACTTCAAACTAATAATTAGAAGATCTACACCTCCTCCCATAGAGCGCCTCAAACTGTAATACCCCATACTTCTCCTAGTTCAAATTCATAGCTAGAACATCAAAGATCTTGCTTCAAAGATAAATATATTTTATTCCATGTGAAATTTTTAAGATTTTGAGTTTTTACCACGTGGAAAATTGAATAATTTTTCCATCAATACCAAATTCACCCAAATCCGACACTCGAGCAAAGAGTTAGAGCCATTTTAGTGAGACAGTGTACCACTTGGCACTTTGGCACATCGCGGAGTCAGTCAAAATAGCAATCATCAAAATCCAGTGAGCCTTCGAGATTATGGCAAGTCGCGCCTAGGCTCAATTTTGGAATTATCAAATTTCAGTAGCTCACCGCGATTTCACCACGTTGCGGTGAAGCTTTTATCAGCATTCTAGTTTAGGATTTTAATTCCAAGGGCAAAACGGTCATTTTTCTACCCCTATATATAATCCTTAACATGAGATTCAGCCACATTAAATCCAAATATTGTTGTTTTCTCTCAATTTCCCTCAAGAACAAGAGCTAGGGTTCCAAAATCAAGACCCCAATCATCAAGGTTTCACTATTAATCTTTCGAGGATCAAATAGTAAGGTGTGCAAATGCTGATTCTTGGGTTCCTTTCACCCAAGAAGTTCAAGAATCCTTTTCTAAATTCAAAGATATTATATTTATGAGTTATTTATTATTAATGTGAATTGAAGTTGAAGTTCATGTTATTTTTGAGTTTTAATTCATGATTTTGTTACAAAGTTTCAAGCTTTGATCCGAGTATGTGATATTCATGTGATGTTCATGGTAAACACTTTTCAAGTTGCATGTTAAGCGATGCGTTTATGTCAATTAAGTGTAGAAATTGTTGAATAACCAAAGAATTCTCCCTATATGTTTGATAAAATACTTATGTGAAGGAATTAGAGACATTCAAGCATATTGACTAGAAATCCCTAATTGTGTGTAAGTTTATGCATGCCAAGTGTTTGTTGAAAAGCCTTAGAGCATGAAATCCCCTAATTATATGCTCTTCAATGTATGATAAGTGTTTGTTGTAAGACCTTGTTGAATGGAATATGAGCCTATAGCATGTCTCCCTATAATATCATATGTTTATGATTCCCAAGTGCTTGAAGAGATACTTTAATGATTGTAATGGTGAATGAAAGTCCCTGGTCATGATTATTTAAGATGGTTATATTTTACTTTTATGTTATCAATTCCTGGGGGTATTTATACCTGACAAATTAGCTGTTGTCTAGAGCCATGTCAGTTTTCATGATAGTCTCAGCCAAGCCACTATCCTTAGAACTCAGTTAGTTATAGAATTTAGTACTCTCAGACAGTTACAAAACTTAAGAAATATCAAAAATCCAAGTATCATTAGCATTCCAGCTTTAGTTCAGTACTCAACTCAGATCTTAGAAGTATTCAAGAATTCAGTTCAGACCTCAATAACATTCAAGTAATCAATTCAGAACTTAGTATCATTCAGTCAGATAATGAGATTCAGTAGTATTCCGTCAGTCTTTGGAATCAAAGTGAACTCAACTTAACTTAGTTACTCAGTATAATCAATAATAGATTCAGCTCAGTCTAGTACAGTTTAAGAAAAAGAATAAGTTTAGAGTCTTTCAGTTGGGAGTAGGACTTAGCACCGAGCGAACCTAGGGATGTGGACTCACCTGGTAGATAGGATTGAGATCCCTAGGAGCAATCTCTAAGTTCCAAAACTACATAGCCATCGTAGGTATGAGATGTCACCCATTATATAGGACTGACATACTCAGGGATCACCCGTTAGTATATTATATATATATAGGACTGATCCTAGGGGTCACCCGTTAGATAGGACTGACTCCACAAGAGAGGTCTTTACCCATGGCACGGTACTGACACCCTTCCAACTGGGCCCAATCAAAGCTAGAAGGGGCATGTCGGTTAAATGACTACTTTCCACAGTCTCAGTTTCAGAAGCAGTCTTAGTAAAGGAACTCAGTTCAGTATTACAGAGTAAGGACTGTCAGATATAGTCAATCATTATGAATATCAATAGACTAAGACATCACTGCTAGAGAGGGCTACTCTAAGATTTAGTTAATCAGCTTCAGTACAATCAGATTCAGAGATCACTCGCTAGATAGGACTGATCTCAGACTAAGTCAAATTATATTCATTATCAGTATATACAGAGATCACACGCTAGATAGGACTGATCTCAGATTTAGCTAAGTACTCTTATTATCAGTAGATATAGAGATCACCCACTAGATATGACTGATCTTAGATTTTCATCGAGCATTCCCATTATCATTAGATTCAGAGATCACCCACTAGATAGGAATGATCTCAACTTTAGTACTTAATTATCAATATCAAAAAATTCAGTTATTAAGTATTTCAGTATTAGTAGTAAGTTCAGACGCTAGTAAAGAAGTATTTGAGTTTTAGTATTTAGAGTCATGATGATTTCAATTATGGTTTGTGTATTCATGCATAAGTCCTCATTTAGTACTCGCTTGATTATTCAGTTAAGTAATTGTTCATGCATAAGCCCTTGCATTTAGACTTACCTCATTTTGCATACTCAGTACATTCCCGCGTACTGATGCATTTGCGCTATGGTGTTTTATTTTACACTATAGGTTTAGAGGCACGAGATCCAGAACACCCTTAGCAGCTCAGTCCCAGTCAGTAGCAATAGACGTAGCAGTGAGTCCTCTTCATTAGAGGATGATCTTTATTTTATTATGGCATTAAAATCAATTTATTTTTAGTAGATAGAGTTAGTTGGGGATATGTCCCATCAGCTCCATAGTTTAGACAGCTAGAGGCTTTTTAGACAGATGTATTAGTATTCAATTTTTCTGTATTGATTATTTTGGATGTTTTGAACCTTTTGGCAAGTTTCCTCCAGTTTTCTGCATTTATTTTAGTATATCATGTAGTGCTTAGTTATAGATATCAGAAAGGGTTAGCTTGTGGTCCCTCGGGGTCATGAGCACAATGTGGCATTTTGATTCTAGAAAATCGATGCGTTACAAACAAAGTATCAAATCCTAAGGGTCAATAATGTCCTAGGAGTCTAAAAAGCTGCATCTAGTAGAGTCTTGTGCATGGGTATGTTGAATGCCACATTTATGTACATGACGCTGTTTTAGAAATAGTTTTACTTTTTTCAGTATGCATGTCGTGCGAGTGAGCTTGAGCTCGAGTTGAACCTTTAGTTTAATCTGCTTCTCCCTTTTGTTTATAGAACATGTCTTCTAAAGAAGCTAATGAAAGACATAATGAAAACCAGCCAGCTCCTCATCCCATTCAGGCAGATCCCCTGGATGAGCATGTTTCTCATACAGAATTTAGAGCCACTTTTACTACCTTAGCTTATGCAGCTATTGCTTAGAAAAATTTGTAGAATGTTTTCCTATCTAGTCTTTTGACTTACACTCAGCAGAATGAGGGAGGGGAGCATAGGGTGAATAAGAGGGTTAGAGCAAATAACTCTATTCCAAGATCAAGGGGTAGTAACTGCTCCATGTTCCATTAGATATTTACAACACTAGTTCAGTTTTTAGACCAGGAACCAATATCTAAGTTTAAGGTTGTTATTCAGTTGGAAGCATCAGACTCTAAGTCCCGAAGGAATGGGAAGGGTGTTCGAACTAATTCGCTTTGCGGAGAATATAGTAGGAACCATAAGGGAGTTTGTAGAGCGGGTAGTGATGTATGTTTTTGGTATGGTAAGCCAGGACATAGACTATAAGAGTATAGTGTTATGTCTCAGAGGGGTAGAGATTCACACCAGCAGGACTCCACCTCCAGCACCACCAGTGGGCAACGCCCATGTAGGCTCGATGCACTTCAATCTAGACAAGATTAGGAATGTTCTCCTGATATAGTTATGGGTATGTATGATTCTTTCTTATCTATGTTTGTGTGTATTTAGATCTCGAGACTTCAGTTATAGGCCCAATTTAGTATAGTGCCCAATGATACTTCAGGCTCCCATGTTCTTAACCTTTCAGTGAACCCTCCTTAGGGTTGGGAAGTTGCTTAGTTGGGAGATAGTAAGTATTTCGTATTAAGGAAACATTGTTGCATGCTTCATTTACATGAGGCTCTAGTCATGAAGATAGGTTTGGATGTCATGTTGATATGTAAGTGGCAATATATATATATATATATATCTTTTGGAGATTTTAGTAGGCTTGAACAGTGCATGCAGGACTTTAAGTTTGTTGATTTGAATTAGGTAGGAAGGTGTGTATGCGAGTCAGGAGATATAATCTTAGTAGTCTATGAAGAAATAGAAATAGATGATGCTTTTAGTAAGGCAAACATGTGTCGAAAAGAGTGTAGGTATATGATAATGATTGCGGAGACTAAAGGGAGTTAAGAGTTGTACCCAAAGGGATAGTCTTAGAAATGAGTTTTATACTTTCAGGTTCAGTCTTATAGGACGAGTGTATCATTTATGTACATTATTGTACCCCAGACTCTAGAGCAGATTGATTGTAGTCAATTCAGAGTTTAGTAAAGTGTTCATAAACTTATGGTGATGACTTGAAGCTAAAGTGGAGAGTATAGTTGAGAAAGTGCAGATTAAGTACTCTGATTAAGTATAAGTTCTTAGCATGAGTCATTTAGTAACGCCAGCAAGTCAGTTTAGCAGTTAGACAGTCAGATTCGTATAGTTTGTTTTCTCATATTTTTATCTATTCATACTATCTGAAATCTCAAGGGAAGATAACTATTCCAAGGTGGAAAGTCCTAGTAGTTGCAAGATAAGTTCAGTTCATGAGTCATGCATTAGTTTCAGCTCTCTGAGTTTAAGTTATGATCTAGTTCATAGATGCCCTGTGCATCGCCACAGTATTTTAATAGAGTAAGTGTTCTTAGAGGGACATAGAGTCCCAAGGGGGAGATACCCCATAATTCCTCGATACTTTCATAGCTTTAAATCTATTCAGTTGTATCTTAAGATGTTTCTCACAAAGATAGCATCCATTATCATTGCATAATTAGTCAAGCATTCAAAAGTCAGTTCAGTCAAGTATTCATGTATTAGACATACATGTTCAGTAGAATAAGCTCAGCTTATTAATAATTCCAGTAGTGCATTCATGATTTAGTTATTCATGCATTAGCTATGCATTATGAGAATGCAGATTATCAGTAGCCTTAGTCATGTATTCATGCATTAGATATTCATGTTCAGTAGAAAAGCTCAGCTTATCAGTGTATTCAGCCATGCATTCATGAGAACAACTCAGTCACGAATCCATGCATCGGATATGCATGTCCATTAAGAGAATTTAGCTTATGAGTAGCTTCAGTCATGTATTCCATATATCAAATATGCATGTCCAGTATGAAATCTCAGTATATCAGTAGTTCCTGTCATATAGTCATGTTTCTCATGCTCACGTCTAGCAAGTAAATTTATCCTGCTACTATTCTGAGCTTAATCAGTCTCATTCGAGGATGAATATTCCTAAAGGGGAGATATTGTAATACCCCATACTTCTTCTAGTTCAAATTCATCTCTAGAACATTAAAGATCTTTCTTCAAAGATAAATATATTTTATTCCTTGTGAAATTTTTAAGATTCTGAGTTTTTTCCATGGGGGAAACTGAATAAAATTTCCATCGATATAAAATTCGCTCAAATCCGACACTCGGGCGAAGAGTTAGAGCCATTTTAGTGAGACAGTGTACCACCTGGCACTTTGGCACGTCGCGGAGTCAGCCAAAATGGCAATCGTAAAAATCCAGTGAGCCTCCATAATTATGTCGCATCGCTCCAAGGCTCAATTTCAGAAATTCAAATTCCAGTAGGTCACCTTGATTTCACCACATCGCGGTGAAATTTTTATCGGTGTTCCAGTTTTGGATTTTAATTCCAAGGACAAAACGGTTATTTTTCTACCCCTATATATACTCCTTAACATGATATTCAGCCACATTAAACCCAAATATTGTTGTTTTCTCTCAATTTCCCTAAAGAACAAGAGCTAGGGTTCAAAAATCAAGACCCCAATTATCAAGGTTTCACCATTAATCTTTCGAGGATCAAGTAGTAAGGCATGCAGATGTTGATTCTTGGGTTCCTATAACCCAAGAAGTTCAAGAATCCTTTTCTAAATTCAAAGATCTTATTTTTATGAGTTTTTCTTGATTCATGTGAATTGAAGTTGAAGTTCATTTTATTTTTGAGTTTTAATTCATGATTTGGTTACAAAGTTTCAAGCTTTGATCCTAATATGTTATATTCATGTGATGTTCAGGGTAAACCTTTTTCTAGTTGCATGTTAAGCGATGTGTTTATGTCAATTAAGTGTAAAAGTTGTTGAATAACCAAAGCATGCTTCCCATATGTTTGATAAAATGATTATGTGAAGGAATTAGAGCCATTATAGCATGTTGACTAGAAATCTCCAATTGTGTGTAAGTTTATGCATGCCAAGTGTTTGTTGAAAAGCCTTAGTGCATGAGTTGTGAAATGTTAGCATGAAATCCCCTAATTATGTGCTTTTCAATGCATGATAAGTGTTTGTTGTAAGACCTTGTTGAATGGAATATGAGCCAATAGCATGTCTCCCTATACTATCACATGTTTATGATTCCCAAATGCTTGAACAGATGCTTTAATGATTGTAATGGTGAATAAAAGTCCCTGGTCATGATTATTTAAGATGGTTATGTTTTACTTTTATGTTATCAAGTCCTGGGGGTATTTATACCCGATAAATTAGCTGTTGTCTTAGTATCGAACAAACCTAGGGATCGGGACTCACCCATTAGAGAGCACTGAGATCCCTAGGAGCAATCCCTAAGTTCCAGAACTGTGTAGCCAATGTAGATATGAGATGTCCCTGTTAGATAGGACAGACATACTCAGGGATCACCCATTAGTATATTATATATATATATATAGGAGTGATCCCAGGGGTCACTATTTTGATAGGACTGGCTCCACAAGAGAGGTTTTTACCCGTGGTACGGTACTGGCACCCTTCCAACTGGGGTTACAGGTTGGACCCTAACTTAGCTAGAAAGGGCATGTCAGTTAGATGACTACTTCCTGTAGTCTAAGTTTCAGAATTAGTCTTAGTAAAGGAACTCAATTTAGCAGTACAGAGTAAGGACTGTGATATACCGCTAATTATTATGATTATCGACAGACTCAGAGATCACCTGCTAGATTGGACTGGTCTCAGATTTAGTTAATCAGCTTTAGTATCATCAGATTTAGAGATGACCCGCTAGATAGGAATGATCTCAAACTAAGTCAAATCATATTCATTATCAGTATATACAGAGATCACCCACTAGATAGGAATGATCTTAGATTCATGTAAGTACTCTCATTATCAGTAAATACAGAGATCACCCGCTAGATAGGACTGATCTTAAATTTTAGTATAGCATTCCTATTATCATTAGATTCAGAGATCACCCGCTAGATAGGACTGATCTCAACTTCAGTACTCAGTTATTAATATCAGAAGATTCAGTTATTTAGTATCTCAGTATCTCAGTATTAGTAGTGAGTTCAAACGCAAGTAAAGCAGTATCCGAGTTTCAGTATTCAGAGTCGCGATGATTTTTGTTATGGTTTGTGTATTCATACATATGTCCTCATTTAGTACTCTCATGATTATTCAGTTAAGTAACTATTCATGCATAAGCCCTTGCATTTAGCCTTACCTTATCTTGGATACTCAGTACATTCCCATGTACTGGCGTATTTGTGCTATGTTATTTTATTTTATACCATAGGTTCAGAGGCATGAGATCTAGATCACCCTTAGCAGCTCAGTCCCAGTTAGCAGTAGTAGACATAGCAGCGAGTCCTCTTCATTCGAGGATGATCCTTATTTTATTATGGCATTAGACTCAGTTTATTTTCAGTAGATAGAGTTAGTTGGGGAAATATCCCATCAGTTCCACAGTTTAGACAATTAGAGGATTTTCAGACAGATGTATTAGTATTCAGTTTTTCAGTATTTATTATTTTGGATGTTTTAAACCTTTTGGCAAGTTTTTGCCAGTTTTCTGCATTTATTTTAGTATATTATGCAGTGCTCAGTTACAGATATCAGAAAGTGTTAGCTTGTGGTCCCAC
Source organism: Capsicum annuum (assembly GCF_002878395.1). NCBI lineage: Eukaryota > Viridiplantae > Streptophyta > Magnoliopsida > Solanales > Solanaceae > Capsicum > Capsicum annuum. The sequence continues at coordinate 21,737,047 of NC_061116.1, read as the reverse complement.
AGGATCATGTGCATTGTATAGCATTTCGATTTTAGAAAATTGGGGCGTTACACAAATGGAGCCATCTGAATGCTGAAATGGTAGCTGTTGTTATATGCGAATTCAATCAAAGGAAAGTGGTCATCCTAACTACCTTTAAAGTCTATCGCACATTCTTGCAACATATCTTCTAAAGTATTAATGGTCCTTTCTTCTTGACTATTCATCCAAGGATGAAAGTCTATACCGAGGTGAACTCGTGTACCAAGTCCCTTTTGGAATGCTTTCTAGAAATGAGAGGTGAACTGGGTACCTTTATCTGAGATAATGGACCATACAATCTAACCAACTCCCTGATATAGAGTTTGGCATAATCCTTGGTTAAGTAAGAGGTTTGGACTAGTAGGAAATGAGATGATTTGGTCATTTTTTCTACAATGACAAAAACTGAATCATGTTGGCGATGAGTACGAGGCAAACCCGTCAGAAAGTCTATGTTTGTTTTTTCCCATTTCCAGGTGGGAATTCTGAACTCTTTCATGGATCCACTAGGCTTCTGATGCTCAATATTAACCTGCTGACATATTGTTCACTTAGCCACAAACTCTATAATATCTCTACTCATCCCACTCTATCAGTAGACCTCTCGTAAATCACGGTACATCTTAGTGGCCCCTAGATGAATAGAGTAACGCACACCATGTGCCTCTACAATAATTTGATGCATCAAATCATCTACACCTGGCACACATAGCCGACCCTGGCAGCGCAACACACTATCTTTCCCTTAGAAGAAGACCTCTACTTTCTGATCTCTGATTGATTCATTCAACTTGACTAGACTGGGATCCCTATCCTACTTTTTCTTTATCTCAGAAATCAAGGATGATTCAGAACTACTCTGCAACCATAAACTACCTTCTAATAAATCAACTAATCAAACACCTAGTCAGGCAAGCTGATGAACTTCCTGAACTAAATTTTTCTTACCATCTTCCACATAAGCAACACTACCCATAGACATCCTACTGAGAGCATCAGCCACTCCATTGGCTTTAACCGGATGATACAAGATGCTCAGGTCATAGTCTTTTAGCATCTCCAACCACCTTCTATGATGAAGGTTTAGGTCTTTCTGAGAGAACATATACTGAAGACTCTTATGGTCTGTGAACACATCAACGTGCACCCCATATAAATAGTGCCTTTAAATATTTAAGGCAAACACTACTACTGCTAACTTAAGATCATGAGTAAGATAGTTCTTTTTATAAGACTTAAGTTGTCTAGAGATGTAGGCTATGACCTTACCTCTCTACATCAAAAAACACCCTAAACCGACTCTAAAGGTATCATAATATACCACAAACCCATCTGAACCGTCTGGTAGGGTCAAAACTAGAGTTGTAGTGAGTTGAGTCTCTTTTCACAAAAATCTGACCGCTAGAATTTGACTTTATTTTGAGTCAATCTGGATATATGGGATGCAATAGATGAAATCCCTCAACAAATCATCGGTAATAGCCAGCCAAGCCCAATAAACTCCTGATAGCTGATAAAGAGATTAGTCTAGGCCAGTTTCTCACTGCTTTGGTCTTTTAGGGATTAACTGTAATGCCATCGCCAAAAATGATATGGCCAAGGAAGACTACTGACCTTAGCCAAAATTCGCACTTACTAAACTTAGAAAATAGCTGATAATTTCTGAGAGTCTACAATACTATTCTGAGATGGCCTACATGATTATGCTTACTGTGGGAGTAGACAAGAATGTCATCTATAAAGACTATGATGAATATGTCCAAGTACTGCTTGAACACACAGTCATCAAGTCCATGAAAGCTGCTGGGGCATTGGTAAGACCAAAGGACATGACTAAGAATTTGAAGTGACCATACCGTATTTTGATGGCTATTTTTAGAATGTCACATTCTCTAACTCTGAGCTGATGATAGCCTGATCTGAGGTCTATCTTAGAAAAGTAACTGGCACCCTGAAGTTGGTCATACAAGTCATCGATTCTGGGAAGTGGATACTTGTTCTTGATTGTGACCTTATTTAACTGATGGTAGTCTATACGCATTCTGAGAGTACCATCTTTCTTACAGACGAATAAAATTGGTGCACCCTATGAGGACATACTAGGTCTGATGAATCCCTTATCAAAGAGATCCTTCAACTGTTCTTTTAACTCCCTGAGTTCTGCTGGGGCCATTCTATATGGCAGAATAGATATGGGCTGAGTATTTGGGAGAATATCAATTCTGAAATCAATTTCCCTTTTGGGAGGAATTTCAAGAAGATCATAAGGATACATATCTAGGAATTCACATGCTACTGACACTGATTCAAGAGTAGGGGTTTTTGAACTAGAGTCCTGGTCTCAAACGAGATGGTAGACATATCCCTTAGATATTATTTTCCTTAATCAAAGGTAAGAAACAAGTTGAACCCTAAGTGCTGACGTACTACCTCTCCACTCAAGGTTGGGTTCATTTGGAGACTGAAACTGGATAATTTTATTTCTACAGTTGACTAGGCATAACTGGAATGAAGCCAATCCATACTGAGAATGTCATCAAAATTAGTCATCTCTAATTTGACTAAATCTGTTGAAGTGACTTTCTAAGATATCATAATTGGACAGTTTTTGTATAACCATTGGGCTATGATAGATATACCCACTAGGGTAGAGACTGAGAAAGGTTCTACTGGAATTTCGGGATTGACTTCGAAATCAACTACTATATGAGTAATAAAGGAAAAAGAAGCTCTTGGATCTAAAAAAGAATAGACATGTAAATGTAAAAATTATGACGTACCAGTGACCACATCAGGAGAACTTTCCTGATCCCATCGGGAATGAAGAGCATAGAGTCAGTTTGGGTGCTGCCCACTGGTGGCACTGAAAGTGGCACCCTGCTGAGTTGGGCGACCTGACTGATCTGGGGAACGGTTATGCTGACTCTGAGAGTCCACCTGAGGACACTATCTGACCCTGTAGCCTGACTTTCCATATCTGAAACACACATCACTGCCCGCTCTGTAGATACCCTGGTGGTTCTGCCATATTTTTGACAAAGGAGATTGGTTTGGCCATTGATGACACTACCATGGGTTTAGGGCTTGATGCCCTATCCTAATTACCGTCTCTAAATTTGCCACTGGAGCAATGGATGAGGGAAGAGTTGGAACTAAGGATTTCAAGCAGAACCGATTACGATTCCCACCCTCTGACTTAGGCTGAGTGAAGCTGAAAATACCTATTCTCGCTCTCTTGTTCTTCATATCTTTCTCTTTATTCTTAGCCTCCTCTATCTTCTCAGTAAGGACTATGAGCCTAGATATGTATATCTACTTAATCAACATTGTGGTCCTACACTCTTTGACCATACTATTTGACACGCCAAACACATGCTTACTCATTTTAGATCTGCTATCTTCTACCACATGAGGAACGTATCTGGCTAATTGAGTAAACTTAAGAGAATGTGATTGAACCGTCATATTGCCCTGCTTCAGATTTATAAACTCCAAAACCTTTACTTCCCTCAACTCTAGTAGAAAGAACCTATTTAGAAAAGTAACAGCAAACTTCTCCTATTCTATGGGCCCTATATCTGCAGCCCTTTCTTCTTTCCACTATTTAAACCATGAGTGAGCCACATCCTACAACTGATATGCGGCTAATTCAGCACTCTCAATAGCGGTCACACCTATAATATCAGTAACTTGCTGCACCTGATCAAGAAATTCCTTCATCTGGTTTAGACCCTGTAAAGGATGAAGGCTTCATTTGGGTGAAATATCAAATCCTAAAAGCAGCAGTATTGTCCACTGGGTTGGTTGGAACAATAGTTGGACGTTCATTTTGGGCTTCCATAAAATGAGCTCCAGTGGTGAAAGTTTCTCTGAACTCAGCGTGGGAGACATGCTTATCCAGAGGATCTAGCTGGACGGGCTGAGGTTCTGGCTGATCTCCCATTCCTCCTTTTGTAGTCCTCTTTGAAGGCATATTCTATAAATAAAATAGAAACTTGGGTTAGACAGAGAGTTTAACTGGAGCTCATGCTCACTCGCACAATATGAATACTAAAGGAAGGGAAACTTCTCCTAAAAATATCTAATAACTTCTTGTCCATAAGTGTAGCGTGCTGCACATCCATGCACAAGACTCTACTAGATGTGGCTTTCAGACTTCCTAGGACTCTGTTGAACCTTAGACTCTGATACTAAGTTTGTAACACCCCGAGTCTGTACCCTAGATGCTACACGATGCTCATAATCCCGAAGGACCACAAACTAACCCATGAATGGTACCTGCTATAATAGTTGAATAATAATACTGTAAAATATGGAAACTAGACAAAAAGTATGCCATAAGGTTCAATACTATAATAAACTCAATATGTTATAACAATACTAAAACAGATACATCTGTCTGAAAATACTTTGGTCTGAAAAGCCTCTAAACTATTTGAAATGTGGAGTTGATGGGACAAGTCCCTAACTAACTCCGATTACTAAAATAAAGCTGAAATACTAAAATAATAATCATGTCCTTAAACTATGATGACTCACCACTAACTCTGACTTCTGAAAATTTAAACTACTAAGGGTGCTCGGGAGCCTGTGTGTTTGAACCTATGATATAAGACATCATAGCACAAGAAAAAAGTATGCGTCAGTGCTTTGAATATACTGGTATGCTATGTGAGGTAGGCTAAAATTTATGGGCTAATATGCATAAACAATACTAACTGAATGACATGAATATAATTGAATGGGAGTACATGCATGAATATACATATTGTAACTGAGATCGTGATAACAGTGGATACTGAGTCTGAATACATATTTACTGATATCTATGATTACTGATACTATACTAGTGATAACTGAATGACTATATATGACTGTCCTGATTCTGTGGAACTATATTGAGTTCAGTACTAAACTGAGTGACTGTGTCTGACAGTCCTAAATCTATAGAACTGGACTGAGTTCTATACTGACACTGAATCTAAAATTGAAACTGTGAGAGGTAATTATTTAACTGACATGCCTCTTTCTAAATAAATTGGGGTCCAACCTGTGACCCCAGTTTGAAGGGTGTCAATATCGTGCCATAGGTAAAGACAAGCTATGAGTTAACCCTCTCTGACAGGAAGCTCTTTCGTCAACCCTCACCGGTAGGAAAACTCATATGAGATGTATCAACCCTCATAATATCTGGCAAGAAGATATCTCAACCTACGTTAGCTACGTAGTCCTATAACGTAGGAATTGCTACTAAGGGTAAAACCCTCTGCTGACAGAAATGACCCCATCCCTGGGTTAACTCAGTGCTGAATTCTACTCCCAGTTGAATAGACACTGACTGATTTCCTAGTTCATACTAGGCTTGACTGAACTGTTACTATTTATACTGTATAATTGAACTGAACTACGTTCACTAAGTTCTATTGAAAGATAGAATACTGCTGAATTTTGTTAACTGACAGAATTTACCGAGGCCTGAACTAAGTACTGAACTTGACTGGACTGATACTAAGTCTACTAGATTTTTCTGAGTCCTGTAACTGACTAAGAGTACTATTGATCGTGATATAACTGAGATTATTCTGTAACTGACACTGGCTCTAGGTAAATACCTAAATTGTCAAGTATTAAATACCCCCAGGACTCGATAGCATAAAAAGTAAAACATCACATGATCTTGCATAGCATAAAAATGCACATTTGTTCATAATGTATCTATTGAGATATTTGATCAAACACTTGCATGGTATAACTTGCACATAAGCTAGCATGACATGATTTCTTTCCCTTATTAGTTCACATGAACAATTCATCAAGCATTTGGTGAGAATAATATATGCACATAATAAGTGAGCATCATGATTCACTTCTAATTTCACAATTTTAGGGAATTTAACATGGATTCATACGAATCTACACACATAATAATCAATTCTACATGAAACATATAATAAATCATGAAATAGAAGTCTAATTCAAATAATAATCATGAATACACTTTAGTTCCAATCATGAAAATCATAAATTTCAACTACTTGAAGTTTAAAAGAGTTTCTTGGACTCCAAGGGTGGAAACAACCCTTGGATGAACACTTGACATACCTTAGTTGGCGAATTCTTGATGAATAATTGTGGAAACCTTGAGTCTTGGATCTTGAATGTGATGAACTAGGGTTTGTTCTTGATAAATTCTAAAGAGAATGAGTATATTTTGCCTCTTGGATGGCTTAATCATATGTTTTGGAGGCTAAAGGACGTGGGAAAAAGACTCAATTATCCCCAAAGATGCGACTTTTTAATGACTTAAAATTGAACCACCGACGCGCAGGTAGATGACTACGTCATTGGCATCGATGCGATTACCAACACATCGTGTTAATTTCGCATCGGTTCATTGGAAATTGTCACTGGGAGCCAAGAAAAATATTGATCAATGCTATGGCCCGTGCGCCACGTCGAGATCATGTCGATACACTATTTTGGATTCGCAAACGCGGTTCAAATGAGGTTCAAAAAATATAAAACTCGTCCAAGAACACCTAATGACATTTATGATCATGAATCAACCTAAAGATTGACATTTTAAGGTCATAGAGGTTGTAAAATATAGTTGTCAACTTACGAAGGTCAAAATGACACTAAGTCTGAATACTTAGCTAGAATTTTGTAAGTCTGGGACCCCTTAGCAAGCTTAAAAGTCTGAGTTAAGTTTATAATTTTGCGGGGTCTTACACATATAAATCATATCTTATGTATTCACGCGCCATATAAATAAGCAATAAATCTTTTAGGGTTAATACATTACGAAGAGAATAAAAAAAGGGAGAAAACGTTCACGAACTCAACGGTTGGCGTCGAGTTGGACTTTGGAGAAGAGATTCTCAATCGACCTGCAGATATAAAATTATAAGCTGTTGCATCATATAGATATTATATTATTGATATGGAGTTGATTTAAAGATAAGAGTTCAAGAGGGCATATTACATGTGAAGTCATAATTTTGATGGCATTAAAATTAATGCACAAGCATAAGTAGTCATGGGTTAATGATGACCTAGAAGAGTGGCTAATGATTGAGTTGATTAAATGAATTATATTTTTTTACTATTAGAATTAATCGGACGTGAGGCGTGAGGGTTGTCACTGCCAATTGTTTACTGGCAGTGAGAAGATAAGAAACAATGCTATCAAATTGTTCTTATTTCCTTAACTAGTAGAAATAATCAATTATTAGCCAATGATGACTAATCACGGAAATTTATGATGAAGTGGTTAAAGGCGAAGGATTTCAAGGTAGTTACTTACTGTGTTTTCACGATTTTAGATTAGCTTTGGTTCAATAATTTGTAAATCATTTTCGGTTAGTCACGGTCTTGAAAATTTTAAGAGTAAAAATTTATAAAAAGTTGAGTTTCATTAAATTTGTATTCTTATGAGAATTGTATATTGGAACAGATTTTCAACGTTCTGAAACTTTGACGAAGGGTAAGAAATTTGCAGACTAAGTACAATTGGGTTCGTTGGTTAAGGTAGGTTATAGTTTAATTGGAGTTTAGACTCTATTTAATTTTGTGTATGCTCCTAAATATGATATTTGTTGATTGGTATTCGGATATGCTTGAAATTGATGATGTTAGGGTTGTTGAGGCATGTATAAATAATTATTGAAAATTTACTTGATGGAATTGACTTATGACTTTAAGTGTACTTGTAAACTTGGTACATTATATTTGTAACACCCCAATTTTCTGAACCGGAATGCTACATGGTACTCATGACCCCGAAGGACCACAAGCTAACCCATGACTGATATCTGTACCTGTATACTACATAATATATCATAAAATATGGAAACATGAACATGAAAGGCCATAAGGTTTGAACTGAATAAACGTCTGATAACAAAATGACTGAAAAAGGTATAACAATACCAAAACAAGTCATAAATACTGAAAATAATGAGATCTGAATATCTAATCTGACATCTAGTCTGAAAGCCTCTAACTGAACTGAATAAATAGTTGAAGGAACATGTCTCCAACTAACTCCATCTAGCAACTAAATAGTAAATATAGCAATAATCATATCGTCCCCGAATGAGAAGGACTCAATGCAAACTTTGAACACTGGAATGCTACTATTGATCTACAGCTCGTGCCTCTGTACCTATGGTCTAGCATAAGAGAAAGTACCATAGCGTAAATGCGTCAGTACGTCTGCATGTACTGAGTATACGAGTGAGGCAGGCTAAATAGAAAGAGTTATATGCATGAACAATGCTGACTAATATGAATGTGAGAATACATACATGCATACATAACTGTAACTGAACTTGTGGAGAAATTGACTACTAATTCTGAATACAGAAAACATGAGTGTACTGATACTGAGATACTGAATAGATGAATGACTATTTCTGACAGTTTGAATTATGAAGAACTGGTCTGGTTGACTGTGTCTGACTGTCATGAAGTTGAATACTGTTATCATGAATTCTAATAACTGATATGACTGATACATGAGTTCAGAAAACTGATATAACTGATATAACTGTGATGATTGGCCTAATTAATGTAACTGATACTAAGCGACTGTATTTGATAGTCTAAGTTCTGATAGAACTATCTGAGTTCTATTTTATATGGAGTAACTGAATTTAAGATCAGTCCTATCTAGCGGGTAATCTTTATATTTGATAATTCTGATGTTGTTTAGCTATAGTTGAGATCATTCCTGTCTAATGGCTGATCTTGAAGTCTATTTATAATAATAAGGATTGATTGTCTCTAACAGTACTGAATCTGTACTACTGAATTGAGTTGACTGTATCTAATAGTCCTGAATCTGTAACTAAAACTATGGGATTATTCATCTAATCGACATGCCCCAAACTAAGCTGATTGGGGTCCAATCTCTGCCCTAACTGGAAGGGTATCAGTACCACACCACCAGTAAAGACATCTGTTGTGGAGTCAGTCCTAATCTAGAGGGTGACTCTTGGGATCAGTCCTATACATATAAATGTGCTAACGGGTGACCCCTGAGTATGTCAGTCCTATTAATAGGTGATATCTTGTACCTACACTGGCTACAAAGTTCTGGAACTTAGACATTGCTTCTAAGGATCTCAATCCTAATCTAGCGGATGAGCCCTCATCCCTAGGTTCGCTCGGTGCTGAATCGTAATCCCATCTGAAAGACACTGAACTGATAATTGGTCTAAACTAAATAGCTTAATTGAACTGATTTGCTGAAATGATACTAATTAACTGAACTGAAAATAGTGGTATTGTTTGAAGGAGCTAAAACTGAGTTTACTGGATTCTGATGATGGATGAAATATAATGAGTTCTGAGGACTAATTAAAAGTACTGAAGTTACTAAGATTTATTGTGATTACTGAGGTTACTGAGCACTGAGATTACTGAGAATACTGAACTACTGAGATTACTGAGTATTCCTCAGTTACATGACTGGCTGATTTCTTTAGATCATGGCTTGACTGAGAGTATCATGAAAACATGACATGACTCTAGGCACACATCTATATTTTTTAGGTACAAGTACCCCCAGGACTCGATGGAAGGAAACTGACACACATGACTGACTTGATCATAAGAGTAGAGTCCATAATCCATAATATCATAAATAAGGGATTTCATACTAAGCATGGTTCTCAACAATCTATTTCAGGGAAGGGAATTTCATACAACATGTATATACTTGCATAGCTTTCAATATCATGCTCATTACATATTACAACCACAATCCATAATATCATAACTTGGGGAATTTCATGAAGTACATGGGTATTCTACATCTTATACATGGGTGGGTTTTGCAAGTAAGCATAGCATAATTCCATAAGAATAGTTCATCATAATCCAATAGTGTTCACAAGACGCATTATAAACATGGATGACATTGAATCATAGAGGCCTATCATGAATCCTTCACTTTATTACAATTTAGCTATAATGCATGATTTCTAGTCTCTTAGATATTTTATCAAATACCTTACATGGACAACTTAGGCATAGGTGTAAATCATACAATTACTCATCATAAATAATCAAACTTATATGTTTTCAACTCATATGATGTCATAGATTCATAATAACACATAAAGATTCTATTTTGGCATCATTCAACACATAAACATGATCAACAATCCATTCATAACATGAAAACCATAATATATAGTTTTAGAAAAAAAAAGGTTCTTGAACTTCATGGACGAAAGGACTCCATGAATGAACACACGCATACTTTAGAAAAGAAACCTTGATGATTTGCTAGAGAGTTCTTGGATTGGAAAACATAATTCTTGGTTATCTTGGAAAAAGGCTTGAATCTTGCTCTTGAGAGATAAGTTTGATGGAAACCCTAATCTTGTAGTTGAGAGTGTAAGAGAGGGTTTTTAAGATTCTTAACAGAATAAAAATGAGATAAATTACGCCTCTTTAGGGTTATAAGTCATGGAAGGTGAAGGAAATGACCAAAATACCCTTGCAAAAACGCCCTTGAATTGCTGGAAAAATATACTTGATGCCATCCGTGATAGGCCGTCATGAATGGTCATCACAAAAGGGGTCCAAATTCTTAATTTTAAACCAAGGTCTAATGAATTCATTAGAAATGTCATCAGAATGTGACGACATCATCAAAAAGGTCATCAGAAACGTGATAGCCCGTCAGAAACGTCGTCACCGTTTTCTAGCTTGACATGCTGGAATAAAATAGGGATAACTCATTACTCCGATATCGTATTTAGGCAAAATTAGTATCGTTGAAAATATAATTCAATTATATATCTGTTGATAGGTCATGACCTCAAAAATTCCAAGTATAATGAGAGATATGCTCATTTGAAGTTGACTATACCAATATCCTTCTCAAGAATTCACTCGGTAAAGAATGTTTTGATTCATTCTGATAGATGAGAGTTATTTAAAGACTTAATATACATATAACTTAATCATAAAACTATAAAATAACCATGATGTATTATGCATGAGCTTGGTATATGGCTCTAATATTGGTTTGGATTTTTTTTGGGGTATTACAATATCTCCCCATTGGAAACATTCGTCCTTGAATGATGACTGCTTGAGAGGGGAGAAAAAATAAAACGACGCATATATAGCATGAATGAATGATCATGATTTCATGGCTCAGATGACTCAAAACTGATCATATCATACTGTATATGCATATTTGATGCATGGGTAGCTGATTTATGAATGTAGGATTGAGTGTTTCGATAAAATGAGTTTCTCGAATTGAGAATGCATATCTGATGCTTAACTGATAAGTTGAATCTATGCATATCTGATGCATGATTATATAACTGACATAATATGTGAATACATGACTAAAAGTACTGATAAGCTGACCACGCATATCTGATGCATGAATACATGACTGAACTGAATCACGAACATGCGAATAAACATGCAATGGTAAGGGCAGTAAGATTGAACTGAAACATGAGAACATGACCGATTCTGCTACGTGATATATGGACTGGATATCATGAACTAAACTAAACCTCTGAATACTTGACTTATAGCTGAGGTCTAACTTGAAGGTCAACCTATGAGTACCCTCTATTCTAGACTGAATTTGTTATCCAAGGAGAAATTGAAGGATCTAAGGCATGTGAGCATTAGGAGAAAGTGGGGTATCTCCCCCTTGGGACTCTATTTCCCTCTAAGAACACTTACCTTATGGAGATACTGGCTTATACACAGGGCATCTACGAACTAGATTATAACTAAACTTTGGGAATCTAAAACTAATGCATGATGCATGAGATGAACTGAACTTGATACTACTAGGAGGTTCTACCTTGAAATAGTTTTATTCTCTGAGATTTTGGATAACATGAATAGATGCAATGATGAGAAAACAAGCTATACAAATTTGACTACTCACTGGCACGACATGAATACTTAAAGAAGGAAAACTATTCCTAAAACATCTCATAGCCTCCTACATATAGGTGTGGTGCAGAACACACACATGTACAAGACTCTACAAGATACGACTTTTAGACTTCCTAGGATTCTATTGAACCTTAGGCTCTGATACCAAGTTTGTAACACCCCAATTTTTTGAACTGGAATGCTACACGATACTCATGACCCCGAAGCACCACAAGCTAACCTATGACTGATATCTGTACCTGTATACTACATAATATATCATAAAATACGGAAACATGAACATAAAAGGCCATAAGGTTCGAACTAAATAAATGTCTGATAAAAAAATATCTGAAAAAGGTATAACAATACCAAAATAAGTCATAAATATTAAAAATAATAAGATTTGAATACTAATCTGACATCTAGTCTGAAAGTCTCTAACTGAACTGAATAAGGATTTGAAGGAATATGTCTCTGACTAACTCCTTCTAGAAACTAAATAGTAAATATAACAATAATCATATCATCCTCGAATGAGAAGGACTCACTGCAAACTCTAAACATTGGAATGCTACTACTGATCTAGAGCTTGTGCCTCTGAACCTATGGTGTAACATAAGAGAAAGCACCATAGCACAAATGTGTCAGTACGTTTGAATGTACTGAGTATACGAGTGAAGTAGGCTAAATGTAAAGGGTTATATTTATGAACAATGCTGACTAATATGAACATGAGAATATATACATGCATACATAACTGTAATTGAACTCGTGGAGATACTGACTACTGAGTCTGAATGCTGACAACATGAGTGTACTGATACTGAGATACTGAATGGATGTACAACTATTTCTGATAGTTCAAATTATGAAGAACTGGTCTGGTTGACTGTGGCTAACAGTCCTAAAGCGGAATACTGATATCATGAATTCTGATAACTAATATGACTGGTACATGAGTTTAGAAAACAAATATAACTCTGATGATCATCCTAACCGATGTAACTGATACAGAGCGACTGTATTTGACAGTCTAAGTTATAATGGAACTATCAAAGTTTTGTTTTATATGGAGTAACTGAATTTGAGATCTGTCCTATCTAGCTGGTGATCTTTCAATCTGATGATTCTGATACTGCTTAACTATAGTTGAGATCAGTCCTGTCTAATGGGTGATCTTGAAGTCTATTTATAATGATAAGGATTGGTTTTCTCTAACAGTACTGAATCTGTACTACTGAACTGAGTTGACTGTATCTGACAGTCCTGAATCTGTAACTAAAACTGTGGGATGTATTCATCTAACCGACATGCCCTAAGCTAAGCTGACTGGGGTCTAATCTCTGCCCTGACTGGATGGGTGTCAGTACCGCGCCACCATAAAGACATCTGTTATGGAGTCAGTCCTAATCTAGCGGGTGACTCCTGGGATCGGTCCAATACATATAAATATGCTAACGGGTAACCCCTGAGTATGTCAGTCCTATCTAATGGGTGACATCTCGTACCTACACTGCATACGTAGTTATGGAACTTAGGGATTGATTCTAAGGATCTCAGTCCTAATATAGCGGGTGAGCCCCCATCCCTAGGTTTGCTCGGTGCTGAATCGTACTCCTATCTGAAAGACACTGAACTGCATAACTGGGCTGAACTAAATAACTTAATTGCACTGATTTGCTGAACTAATACTGATTAACTGAACTAAAAATAGTGGTGTTGTTTAGCAGAGCTAAAACTGAGTTTACTTGATTCTGATGATGGATGAAATATAATGAGTTCTGAGGACTGATTAAGAGTACTGAAGTTACTGAGATTTACTATGATTACTGAGGTTACTGAGATTACTGAGACTATTTAACTACTAAGATTATTGAGTTTTCCTGAGTTACATGACTGACTGATTTCTATAGATCATGTCTTGACTGAGAGTATCGTGAAAACATGACATGGCTCTAGGCACACAACTATATTTTTTGGGTACAAGTACACCCAGGACTCGATGGAAGGAAACTGACACACATGAATGACTTGATCATAAGATTAGTGTCTATAATCCATAGTATCATAAATAAGGGATTTCATACTAAGCATGGTTCTCAACAATCTATTTCATGGAAGGGAATTTCATACAACATATATGTACTTGCATATCTTTCAATATCATGCTCATTACATATTACAACCACAATCTATAATATGATAACTTGGGAAATTTCATGAAGTATATGGGTATTATATATCTTGTACATGAGTGGGTTTTGCAAGTAAGCATAGCATAATTCCAAAGACTAGCTCATAAGTAATCCAACAGTGTTCACAAGACACATTATCAACATGGATGACATTGAATCATTGAGGCCTATCATGAATCCTCCACTTAGTCACAATTTAGATCTAATGCATGATTTTTAGTCTCTTAGGTATTTTATCAAACACCTTACATGCACAACTTAGGCATAGGTGTAAATCACACAATTACTCATCATAAATAATCAAACTTACATGTTTTCAACTTATATGATGTCATAGCATCATAATAACACACAAAGATTCTATCTTGGCATCATTCAACACATAAACATGATCAACAATCCATTCATAACATGAAAACCATAATATATAGTTTTAGAAAAAAAAAAGGGTTCTTGAACTTCATGGACGAAAGGAGTCCATGAATGAACACAAGCATACCTTAGAAAGGAAACCTTGATTATTTGCTAGAGAGTTCTTGGATAGGGAAACTTAATTCTTGATTATCTTGGAAAAAGTCTTGAATCTTGCTTTTGCGAGATAAGTTTGATGGAAACCTTAATCTTGTGGTTAAGAGTGTAAGAGAGGGTTTTTGAGATGCTTAACTGAAGAAAAATGGAAAAAAATATGCCTCTTTAGGGTTATAAGTCGTGGAAGGTGAAGTAAATGACCAAAATACCCTTATAAAAATGCCGTTGAATTGCTGGAAAAATATATTTGACGCCATCCGTGACAGGCCGTCAGGTCCGTGATAGGCCGTCACGAATGGTCATCACAAAATAGGTCCAAATTTTTGATTTTCTGGCCAGGGCTGATGAAGTTGTCAGAAATGTCGTTAGAATGTGACGATGTCGTCAAAAAGGTCGTCAGAAACGTGATAGCCCGTCAGAAACGTCGTCACCGTTTTCCATCTTGACATGCTGGAATAAAATAAGGATAATTCTTTGATCCGATATTGGATTTAGTAAAACTTGGTATCATTGGAAATATAATTCAATTATCTATCTGTTGATATGTCATGAGTTCAAAAATTCCAAGTATAATGAGAGATATTTATGTTTGAAGTTGACTATACCAATATCCTTCTCAAGAATTCAATCAGTAAGGAATGTTTTGATTCGTCTAATAGTTGAGAGTTATTTGAAGCCTTAATATACATCTATATTAATAATAAAACTATAAAAAAACCATGATGTACTATGCATGATCTTGGTACATGGATCTAATATCGGTTTGGATTTTTTTTGGGGTATTACAATATTGTATGCTGTGAGGTAGTATAAATTTGATATTAATATTACTTGCTTATGGTGGATTGGATACCATGATGGTATGGATATTAATATTGATATTAATTGGTTATGGAGGAATGGGTACTATGCCATTACGAATATGTATATTGATATTACTTGTTTATGGAGGATAGGGTACCATATCGGTAGGGATATGTATATTGATATTACTTTTTATGGAGGATTGGGTACCACGCCGGTAAAAATATGATATTTATATTACTTGTTATTTGGGATTGGGTACCACGATGTCACGGTACATGAACATAGACGTTTTTCTCCAAGTCATGACTATTTATTTGGGAAAGAATAAGTTCCATAGCATGTGTGTACATATATATGTTGATTCTGTGGATATTTACAGTATGGTTTATACTCTTGATGGTTATGTGGCTTGTTTGTACACACTGTTAGACATGTTATTGTTGTATTGTTGATTCATTGAGTATTTATTTTGTGATGATGCCTGTCTACTTGTTATTTGATTTATATTGTGTACATGTTATTAATTTGAGTTGGACTATGATACCTACCAGTAAATAGTGGTTTGTACTGACATTGCCATTTACTCTTCTTTTGTTGAGTGCAGAAAGTTTTCTAGAGTCTTAGACACGACCTTACCTCTAGAGTTTGATAACATATCTTGATCCAAGGGTGAGCACTCCGTCTTCAGGATGCCATGGCTCATCCTATTTGTTCTTGTCCATCTTTCAGGGAATGAAACATTCTTTATTTACATTATCTTTGGATATCTCTTTTAGATATGATCTTTGTTAGGAGTTCTTTTACGATGACTTTCGGGTCTTTGAGATTTTAGTAAGTAGTTTGTTGATTTACGCATTGATAATGACTAGCTCGAGATTAGTGTTTGTAGGTTGGTATTATGATTATATCATTTTAATCTTAACTAAGTGATTGGGTAATGGTTTAGTTTAGATGGTTCTCCTATAGGAAGATTAGTGTGGGTGCGACTTATAGTCTTTTGGGCCGAAACATGACAGGAGTTAATTTATCATTTTATATTTATTTTACCTTTTTTTTATTAAATATTATTAATTTTAATACTTAGAAGACCTATAATAATTACTTAGGAGCGATATAGTAAAATTTCGGTTGAAGCAGTTGAAGCGGACATGTCATTAAAATCTATTTTACTTTTTAAAAATTAAATTTTAATAATTTTTAATACATAAATGTCATATAGTAAAATCACAGAGCAAACAGACAGCTAAAAGTAGGCATGTCGACCGCTAGTTACCTGCTTCTAGCAGCTGCTACTCACTCTTTTATTTATTTACTTATTTATGTATATGTGTATGTATGTATATATATACTCAAGCCAAACTCAAGTAATTTAACATTTTATATAATAATATGATTAAATATATATTTTTAATATTTTTACGAGATAATGAACATATATTCTATAGCTATAAATAGAAATATATTTTTTAAATATTTATCAAGTCTTAATTTTATTCATAATTTCACGCGACAAGAATTTAAGTTAGTTAATATGATAATTTAAGCTCAGTTTTAATTTAAATTGAGGAAAAAAAACTAAATTCTTCAAAATGATCCTCAAGAATATGTTAGTTCTTTATATTTAGTTTATATATAAGAATATTAATTCTCAATTAATAAAAAAAATATTATAAAAATAAGTTGATCTTAATTTATACCACTACCTTCATTTTTAACGTTATCAATAATTTCAACTTTCAATATTTAAAATATTTTATTAATAATTTCAAAACAAGATAAAATAGTCCATAAAAAAATTTCTATTCGATTCATAAAAAGTAATTAGGAACTATTGAGAATCATATTTAGTTCATCCAAAAGAAATATAATCATATCAAATTAGTTAAACAACATAGAAATCTAAATAATTCAATTGGTTATCAGCCTGAAGTTTCACCTTATTTGTGAAGGTTTGATTCCTCATTTTGTAACTTTTCCCCATTTTTTTTAAGAAAATAGTTATCCAATTAAAAATTCAAGAAAAAACTCAATGATTTCTCATATTATGACACACCACATACAAAGTCTCATTCGGCAAACAAAGAAATAAAAGTGGTTTTATCTATACCAACTACATGTTATAATTTTAATAGATTAACAAATTAATTGAAATTACTAAAGTAGCCTTATGAGGACTATCAAAGTTTGGAAAAGGAAAAGTTTGTATTAGTCGAGTCAATGATTTTTTTAAAAAATTGTATAATCATATTTGAGAGAATTGAATTAATTGATGAGAAAAAACATAATTACCCCCCCTAAAATTGGACCATTTTTTTTTTTAAAAGATACTTGAACTTTATAGGTGCCCTAATAACCTCCCTAAACAATTTTGAACAGCTATTATTACAACATTTTAAAGCCACCTAGCATGGAGCGTTAGTCTACTCTCTTAAAAGAGAGTGAAGAATCTAAAAAAAGGATTTTAACTTTACTTTTACAAGGTTTTCCTTATAAGAGTATTTTTCTATTTTTATTATATATTTTAACTTTATTTTCTTATTCTTTTTTCTTTTCTTCCATCCTTCTTCTTCTTAAAATTCTTGCCATCTCTAATGGACCTTCTCCATTCAATGCCCCATAATTTTTGCTGCTAACTTTACTCACTTTTTTTTTTACTATCACCATGTTTACGTTCTTCAATTTCAAGTTCTTATTCAATTTTGTTTTACATTTTGAATAATTTTATAAAGCCCAATATATTTCAAGATGATTAGGAGTATTATTTTCTTATTTACATTTCAATAAGCTATTTACGGATTTTAGAAAATTCATTGATTCATTTGCAAAAAAAAATCAATTTTGACATTATTTTTCTCAAACTCTGCCTTGCTTTAAAATATCAATGTTTATTCAGATAATAGGATGATTAATTTCATATTAATAACTTAATCAAATTTGACAAAGTGTTAAAGAAATTTTTATAAAAACACTTTCTAATTGTTGTGTAATGGGTAGCAGTAATGGAGAGGTTTTATGGAGAAGAAGGATAAGAAATATGAAGCTAAAGGGGATTGGTTGTAGAGCAAACACGTGGAGTAGAATGATTGGTGGAAAGAAAAAAGAAAGACGAAAAGTAAGAGAGGGGAAAAATAAACAAGAAAAAATATAAAGAAAACAATTTAAAATGAAAAATATGTATTTTTTTTATTAAGTCAAACATGTCAAATTTTAATTGGTGCGTATTTAGCACCTACTTTTTGAAAGTAAGATTCGTCCAAAAATGATATAGTAATAGCGGTTCAAAATTTTTTAGAGGGTATTAGGACACCCACAAAGTTTAATTATCTTTTTGAAAATCCGGGGCAACTTCAATGGTGTATTTATGTCTTTTCTCTAAATCAACAACAACAACAACAACAAACCCAGTGTATTCCCACATAGTGAGGTCTGGGGAGGGTAAGATGTACGCAGTCCATACCTCTAGCTCTAAAGAAGTAGAAAGGCTATTTCCGATAGACCAATACTAAACAAATTCATAGTAAAGCATGGAACAAGATGGCATAACATAAATACGACACCCACAAGTAATAGTAAACAGAGAAAAGTAAACAGATTCGTAATAAAGCATGAAACAAGGTATCATAACAAGAATAATACCCCCACCAAGTAATTCCCTACACTAGCGACCCAAACTGACCCTAGGTTTCTGCCCTAATTCGCGTCGTCCAGATCTTCCTATCTAGGGTCATGTCCTCAGTGAGCTGTAACTGCTCCATGTCCCGCCTAATCACCTCTCCCCAGTACTTACTTGGCCTACCCCTACCCCGACTAAAACCATTCAAAGCTAGCCTCTCAAACCTGCGAACTGGGGCATCCATGCCCCTCCTCATCACGTGTCCGAACCATCTCAATTGGACTTCCCGCATCTTATTCTCCACTGGAGTCACACCAACCTTCACCCTGATAGTCTCATTCAGAACTCTATCCCCCATAGTCAGCCCACACATCTAATGCAACATTCGCATTTTTGCCACCTTCATTTTTTGAATGTGGGAGTTCTTAACTGGCCAACACTCCGCTGCATACAACATGGCCGGACAGACTGCCACCTTGTAGAATTTGCCTTTAAGCTTGGGCGGCACCTTCTTATCATACAACACCCCCGAAGCGAGCTTCCAGTTCATCCATCCCAACTCAATACGGTGCGAGACATCCTCATCAATCTCACTGTTACCCTGAATCATGGACCTGAGATACTTGAAACTATCCCTCTTACATACCACCTGTGATTCCAACTTCACTACCACCTCATTCTCCAGCCTCACATCATTAAACTTGCATTTCAAATACTCTGTCTTGCTCCTACTCAACCTGAACCCTTTATACTCAAGAGTTTGTCTCCACACCTCTAATTTATCATTCAAACCCCCTCGCATCTCATCAATCAAAACTACATCATCTACAAAAAGCACATACCAAGGCACATCTCCTTGAATATGCCGAGTCAATACATCCATCACCAAAGCAAACAAAAAAGGGACTAAGAGTAGATCCATGATGCAATCCTATCAAGACAGTGAAATGCTTTGAGTCTCCTCCCACCGTCCTTACCTGAGTTTTAGCTATATCATACATGTCCTTAATTGCTCTGATATATGCCACCGGGACTCCACTCACCTCCAAGCATCTCCAAAGCACCTCCCTGGAGACTTTGTCGTATGCTTACTCCAAGTCGATAAACACCATGTGCAGGTTCTTCTTCCTTTCCCTATACTGTTCCACCAGCCTCCGTACCAAGTGAATTGCCTCCGTCGTCGAGCGGCCAGGCACAAAGCCAAACTGGTTCTCCAAAATAGACACTATCCATCTCAACCTCACCTCGATCACTCTCTCCCAAATCTTCATAGAGTGACTCAATAACTTAATACCCCTATAGTTATTGCAACTCTGAATGTCACCCTTATTTATATAAAGAGGGATCATAGTACTCCATCTCCAAGCCTCGGGCATTTTCACCGTCTTAAAAATTTCATTAAAAAATCCAGTCAACCACCTTAAACCAGCCTAGCTAGAAAACTTCCAAAAATCTACAGGTATCTCATCAGGCCCCATCGCCCTACCCCTTCGCATCCTGCGAACAACCTCTCTAACCTCCTCTACCTTAAAACATCTATAATAACTAAAATCCCGACACTTTTCTGAGTGCTCCAGCTCCCCTAACACAATAGCTCTATCCCCTTCGTCATTCAAGAGCCTATGAAAATACGATTGCCATCGATTCTTAATGTGGCTATCCTCCACCAACACTGTACCGTCCTCTCCCTTAATGCACTTCACCTGATCGAGGTTATGACCCTTCTTCTCTTTAGCCTTAGCGAGTCTAAATAACCTTTTTCCCCCTTTTTTCTCCTGTAACCCTGCATACAAGCTCTCAAAAGCTGCAGTCTTAGCCGCCGTAACTGCTAACTTAGCCTCCTTCCTAGCTAACTTGTACTCTTTCCTGTTTACCCGTTTCTCTTCTTCGTCCTTACTCTCAACCAACTTAGCATACACCCCTTTCTTGGCCACCAATCCCCCCGATGATGCCTGGCCCGACCCTTAGAAATACCCAACACCTCACTAGCATTCTCCCTGATGCACCTAGCCACCCTATCCTACCTACTATCCACGTCCCCCCTACACTACCACACCCCTATTCCCGCTAACTTCTCCCCTATCTCCTATGCATTCACTGGCATTAAGCCGCCCCACTTAAATCTAGGTCTACACTCCTCACCCCTTCTCTTCCTATTCTTCTTTATACCCAAATCCATAACCAAGAGCGTATGCTGGGTCGAAAGATTCTCTCTCGAGATGACCTTACAGTCCTTACACAACACTCCATCCCCTTTCCTAAGCAATAAAAAGTCAATTTGGGTCTTGGCTATCGTGCTTCGGAAGGTGATCAGATGATCGTCCTTTTTCGAGTAGCCCGAGTTCACCACCACCAGCCTAAAGGACCTCACAAAATCTAATAGAGTAGCCCCCTCTTCATTTCTTTCCCCAAAACCAAAACCACCATGCACATCACCAAAGAGTCCCGGTAACGCCCCGATGTGCCCATTGAAATCTCCTGTAACAACAATCTTCTCTGAGCTAGGCACGCCTCTCACCACCTCATCCAAAGCCTCCCAAAACCGCATCTTCTCCTCCCCATCCAAGCCCATTTGTGGCGCATAAGTACTACACAGATTCAGGGTAAACCCCCCAATGACCAACTTAATAATCATCAACCTATTGCTGATCCTTTTTACCTCTACTACCTGACCTCTAAGCACTTCATCTACTAAGATGCCAACTTTATTCCTACACCTCTCACTCCCAGAGTACCAAAGCTTGTAACAATCCACATCCTTAGCCTTTGACCCTACCCACTTAGTCTTTTGAACACACGCAATATTAATTCTCCTCTTTCTAGGAATCTTCACAAGCTCTATGGACTTACCCTAAAGAGTCCCTATATTCCAAGACCCAACTCTTAGCCTACCATCTCTATTAACACTTCTTCCTCTACCGCCCCTGAGGCCAAACCTTGGCCTCCCTCTCACCCCCGTCCTTTCCTCTTCCCCCACCTCCATAATAGCCCCCCCACCCAACCCCCTCATACATGAACCTATCCAACCGTCAATGCCCACAACAACTACTACAAGAAAATATAAGAAAATATAAACTATGGTAGTAATAAAGCAGCAACAGGAAATACAAGGCTCACACAAATTAGAAGAAATAATCAAGAAACAAAACTAAACTTAAATAGGGAGAAAAAAATAAAACCCAGGTAAGGACAAAACTAACAGTAAGAAAAATATAGCACACTAATGGCCTGGCACCAAGGACAGCCAAACAAATAATAAGGGGTGGTGCAAGTCATGAATATACTACAACAGACACGCAAGTCAAGATATAGGAGATAATATAATAAATAATATGAAGCAACATAAGAGGTTCAAAAATAGCAAGACAATAAAGACACCCTTAAAGCACACACTATATCCAAATTTTAAGAACAATAACTACTAGAAATCCAAATAACAGATAGGAAATCCCACACAAATTACAGACAACGAAAATATCGAAAAATTGCGCGATAAAATAAAGTTCAAGGGTTAGAAGTCACCGAAATACATATATTATGTAATCTGCTCTTGCTTGTTGTGCTGGAACCCGACAAATTGGGTCGCCGAAATCACTTCGCCAGAAAGTCGCTGGCTTAACTCTGAACAGTAGTTGCAATATCCGATAGAGACCCCCACCTAGATTTTATAGTTCCGCCGCCTTCACCATTGATGTCCGTCGAACTATTTTGTCGAATCCGATCGTGGGCCAGTAACCAGCACGTTGCTGCCTTCACAAATCTGCTGACAGTAGAGAGGGGAGAGAGAGAAGGAGAGAGAAAGGAAGAGAGAGGGAAAGAGAGGGAGACCAAAAAAAAGAGAGAGAGAAGTGTGCCTACCTGTCGTCGGTGTTGTTTCGCCACCGGCGTCTACTTTATAGAGACTGACCAGTCACATCAAAGAGAACGCAGGGAAAGAGAGAGACCAAGGGAGAGAGATGGAGCAACATACTTACCTATCGCCGGCGTCTGCAGCTTTATTTCGGTCGCTTTTGTTTGAAGCGTATGAAAGGACGGTGAATCCGGTGCACGGAGCGGTAGGATTACTGTGGACGGGTAACTGGCACGTGTGCCAGTTGGCAGTAGAAATGGTGCTTAAAGGAGGCGTATACAAGATTAAGACGAGTTTTCTAAATTAATTAGGTTTGTAACAAATTATGAGAATTAGAGAAAACAACACTTTTATTATATGAATAAAGAAAAGATAGCAAGTACGAAATCTTTAGTTGAGAATTATTGTTTCCAAATATTCTTCTTTCACCCTAATAGAAAAGACAAATTTAGCAACGTAGGTAACTTAGGGCTTTGAGCTAAAAGTGACAAAAGAGTTTTAAAATAAAGTGTAGGTGATTCAAGTTTTAATAATTGAGTGTAGGTGACAATTACTTTATTAAGAATTATGAAAGTAAGGAAAGTTTGAAAATAGCATACAAGTTTTTAAATTTACACTTTGATCTAATGTAAAACATAATATAACTAGAAACGAAGGAAAAAATGCGTGTTTCTCTCTTCTCATTTATTGGAGTTTTCTCCCTCTTCAGATTTTTGTTGCTCATTGTTGTTGTTGCTTTATTGATCATGTTCTTCTTCTTCTTCATTATCATCATCTTGTTCTTCATTATCATCTCTTCTTGTTCATCATCATTATCTTTTTGTTGTTGAATATTGTTGTTGTTACTGCTACAGTTGCTACTTGATCAAATTTTTTTAGATCAAATTTTATTCTTATATCACTTGGGCATTACTTCATAGGTGATTTAGTAAGTAAAATTATAATTTTTAATTGAATTTCTCATCTGGGTGTATTTGCTACTGCCGTTTTTTCAATAATAGATAAAATATGTAGCATAAATCCAACAGATGAGTAATCTGTTGCAACATATATGGCTAATTTATTACAACAGATGAGTCATATGTTGTAACAATATGTGGGTAATCTGTTGCAATAGATGCTTCATATGTTGCAACATATTACCCATCAGTTGCAACAGATGAGTAATATGTTGCAATAATATGCAGGTAATCTATTGCAATAAATACGTCAATATTGCAAAAGATTACTCATCTGTTGCAGCAGATGAGTCATATGTTGCAACAGATTACTCATTTGTTGGATTCATATTATAGTATTGTAACATGAATCCAACATATGGGTCATCTATTGCAATAGATTAGTCTTATGTTGATGCAGATTACTCACTTGTTGTAATAAATGACTCATATGTTGGATTTATGTTGCAGGTTCTATCCATTGTAGCAGTAGAAGATATACCAAATAATAAAATTCAACAAAAATCATAATTATACTTACAAAATCACCTATGAAGTAATGTCCAAGTGATATACGAATAAAATTTGACCTAAAAAAATTCCAAAAATTTCAACAGGGGCATAATGAATAAGTGAAACACATGAAAAATTTCATCAAACAGGTAAAGAAGACAAAAATAGTGTATCATAAATCAATCGCAAAAGGATCAAGGGGACAAACATTTGAGTTCTCCTAAAAACTTTTAAGTTCTCTAGTATTTTAATTGCTTTCTAATGGATGATCCATCTGTTAGAACAAATTTTCTATCTGTTTGATAATTTTAAATAGATGAATCATCTGTTGCAACATGTTAGTAATCTGTTGATTCAAATTAAATAATTATTCGTAATAACTAAATTGATTTAGCTAAAATTAAAGACAAGTCTTTAAGACAATGTGACAAACATTTGAGTTCTTCTAAAATTATTTGAGTTCCCTAGTATTTTAATTATTTTCCAACAAATGACCTATTTGTTGCAAAAATTTAGTCATCTATTGCAACAAATGTTTATAACCGGTTATTCCTTTTTTGATTCAAATTAAGCAATTATTAACAATAACTAAATTAATTTAATTAAAATTGAAGACAACTCTTTAAGACAAGACCTTAGACAAGGGGGCAAATGTTTGAGTTCTACTAAAAAACATTTGACCTTTAGTATTTTAAATTACTTTTCAACACATATTCTGTCTATATACTAATTTCCAACAGATGAGTCATATATTGCAACAACTTAGTCATCTGTTGCAATAGATGTTTATATGTATTTGATAATTTTCAATAGATGAGTTAGTTATTGCAATAAGTTAGTTATCTGATGCAATAGATGTCTATATCTGTTAGGACATTTTCAATAGATGTCTTTATCTGTTTTATTATTTCCAACAGATTACTCATCTGTTGTTACATATTAGTTCAAATTAAGTCATTATTAGTAATAACTAAAATAAATATGAATTAATAAGTTCAATTACAGTTTCAATTAATTTCATGGTAATTACATGATCAACTAAGTGTGTTCGTCCTGAGTAGAGTGATCAATTGACCAATTTTATATGAAATGATTTAAACTAAGTCATCATTAGAAGTAACTATATTGATTTAACTAAAACTAAAGATTAATTAGTAAGTTCATTCACAATTTCAATTAATCTCATAGTAATGACATGATTCGTCCTCAGTAGAATGATTAATTGACCAATTTTATTTGAAATGATTCAAATTAAATCATTACTAGAAATAACTTGTATTGACTTAACTAACATTAAATATGAATTAGTAATTTCAATTACGATTTTAATTAATATCATAGTAATTACATGATCAATTAAGTATTTCATCCTTAGTAGAATAATTAATTGACCAATTTTATCTGTAATGATTCAAATTAAGTCATTATTAGTATATAATACCTATGTTGATTTAACTAAAATTAAAGATGAATTGATGAGTTCACTTACAATTTCAATTAACTAAAATTAAACATGATTTGAAAGTGTATTCCTCCCAGTAGAGTGATCAATTGACCAATTTAATTTGAAATGATTCAAATTAAGTCATTATTAGTAATAACTAAATTGATTTAACTAAAATTAAATATGAACTTACAATTTCAATTAATCTAATAGTAATTAAATGATCAACTAAGTGTATTCGTCATGAATAGAGTGATCAATTGACCAATTTTATTTGAAATGAATCAAACCAAGCCATTATTCATAATAATTAAATTGATATAACTAAGATTAAAGACGAATAGATAAGTTCACTTACAATTTCAATTAATTGCATAGTAATTACTTGATCAACTAAGTGTATTCGTCTCGAGGAGAATGATCAATCAACCAATTTTATTTGAAACTATTCAAATTAAGTCATTATTAGTAATAACTAAATTTATTTAACTAAATTAAAGATGAATTGATAAATCCACTTATAATTTCAATTAATTTCATAGTAATTACATGATCAACTAAGTGTATTCATCCTAAATAGAATGATCATCTGATCAATTAATTTGAAATGATTCAAATTAAGTAATTATTAGTAATAACTAAATTGATTTAACTAAAATTAAAGACAAAACCTTACAGAAGGGGACAAACATTTGAGTTCTCTTAGAAACATATGAGCTTTAGTATTTTAAATTATTATCCAACATATATCCTATCTATTTGATAATTTTCAACAGATAAGTCATATGTTGCAATAACTTAGTCATCTGTTGCAACAAATGTCTATATTCGTTTGATAATTTTCAATAAATAAGTCATTTATTGCAATAGGTTAGTCATATGTTATAGCATATATCGATATTTGTTTGGTCATTTCCAACAGATATCTTTATCTGTTTGGTCATTTCCAACAGATGTCTTTATTTGTTTGGTTTATTCAATAAATTACTCATCTTTTGCAATATGTTAGACATCTATTGATTCATATTAAGCCATTATACTAGTAATAACTAAATTGATTTAACTAGAATTAAACATGAATTAATAAGTTTAATTACAGTTTTAATTAATCTCATGGTAATTATACGATGAACTAAGTGTGTTCGTCCTGAGTAGAGTGATCAATTGACCTATTTTACTTGAAATGATTCAAACCAAGACATAATTAGAAATAACTATATTTATTAAACTAAAATTAAAGATGAATTAGTAAGTTCACTTATAATTTTAATTAATTTTATAGTAATTACATGATCAACTAAGTGTTTCATCATAAGTAGAATGATCAAGTGACCAATTCTATTTAAAATAATTAAAATTAAGCAATTATTATTAATAACTAAATTTATTTGACTAAAATTAAAGATGAATTGAATAGTTTAATTACAATTTTAATTAATCTCATAGTAATTACATGATTATCTATATGTATTCGACTTGAGTAAAGTGCCAATGGACCAATTTTATTTGAAATGATTCAAATTAAGACATTATTAGTAATAACTACCTTGATTTAACTAAAATTAAAGATGAATTGATAATTTCAATTACGATTTCAATTATTCACATATTAATTACATGATCATCTTAGTGTGTTTGTCCTGAGTAGAGTGATCAATTGACTAATTTTATTTGAAATAATTCAAATTAAGCCAGTATTAGTAGTAGCTAAATTGATTTAATAATTATAATTTCAATTAATCTCATAATAATTACATGATCATTTAATTGTATATCTCATTACAACAGATTTAACCTGTTGTAACATATGAGTCATCTGTTGAAAATTATCAAATAAATATACATATATGTTGCAACAGATTGGTCATCTGCTATAACAAATGTCTTTATTTATTGGACATTTCCAATAGATGACCAATCTGTTGCAACATATGACTTTATCTGTTTGGTTATTTCTAACAGAATACTAATCTATTGCAATAGATGACTAATCTGTTGCAATATATGTCTTTATCTGTTTGATCATTTTCAATATATTACTAATTTGTTGGGACAAATGATCAATCTGTTGCAATAAATGTCTTTATCTACTTGGTCATTTCCAATAGATTACCCATCTATTGCAATAGATGGGCCATCTGTTATCAATCTATCTTTAACTTTATTGTAATAGTAAATAATCTTGTGTTGTTATTTGATTTTAGTCTATGACCTTGCTCTCAATAAAACACTTTCTTTCTTCTAATTGATTCTTTTCACTCCCAAATTCTCAAAAACCTACACCCCTCAATATCTTAAAAAAATAGGTAGAATGAAAAAAAATAAGAATAAACTCAGTCGATCAAATATAGATATTCTCATTCATTACATACAAAATATTTACAACATTAGGTAGATCCGATAAAATAAATTACATACGATGAAAATATATATAACCTAATTATTATTATTATTATTATTATTATTATTATTATTATTATTATTATTGTCAATCGAAAATTTATTAGACAATAGACCCCTCAGCCTTTAAATCCTATGAAGCACCCTTGATCTCGTGGCGCCCAACTCTCACTTGAGTTCATGAACCAACCTTTAAAGTTCCTACACTATGTCAAGAAGAATCGCCATATACCAAATCAGATCATCCATATCCAGAACATGTATGAACAAATAACGTAAAGCATTAAAGCACATGTACTATCAACTGGTAGTTTAACCAAAAAAATATGAAACTTAATTAGGAAATAGATGCATGTTAATAATTTTCATGTTAGAACAAGAAAATAAAACATACCCCAGCGGACGAACAAAAAATTTATTTTTGAAAGAGAAGTGATTAAAGATGTAATGATGGTTTTATGTAAGAGAAGATGCAAGAGATAGAACTGAGGAGACCTATTTATAAAAGATTGAATGAGTGAGTAGTGAAGTGTGTTAGTCTAAAAATCACGATTGTTCACCTCTTTTTTAATAATTATATCTCTTAATTAAATCAAACTTGGTGACTTTTCGATTATTTAGATTAAAAAAATAGATTTAAATTCAAAAAACTGAAAAGTTATAACTTTTCACCTTTTTAATATTTTAGTTATTTAAATTAAATATCTATAAAATTGTGTTTATCATATTTTTTTTCATATTATTTATTTACATATTATTTTTTTTTATTAAATGATCGAAAAGTCATGACCCTTGAGTTCTTCTAAGAGATGATCTATCTGTTGCAACATATGGTCCATATGTTGCAATAGATGACCCTTCTGTTGCAACGTATGGCTCATCTATTGGATTAATTGATTCATTTTTATAATATATGTTTCATCTATTGCAACAGATTATTCATTTGTTGCAACAGATTGTTCATCTATTGAAAAACAAATCAATAGCAAGATTTATTCAATAGAAACAATAAAAAATTATCATTTATCAATACACCATTTTTACCAAGACCAACAACTTATCAATTTAGTTGTTACTAATAATGGCTTAATTTGAATCTCTTCAAATTAAATTGGTAAATTGATCACCCTCTTCGAGATGAATACACTTAATTGATCATGTAATTACTTTGAGATTAATTAAAATTATAAGTGAACTTATCAATTAATCTTTAATTTTAGTTATATCAATTTAGTTATTATGAATAATGTCTTAATTTGATTTATTTTAAATAAAATTGGTCAATTGATCACTCTATTCATGACGAATACACTTTGTTGATCGTGTAATTATTATTAGATTAATTGAAATGGTATGGTCATCTATAATTTTGGTTAAATAAATTTATTTATAACTAATAATGACTTAATTTGAATTATTTCAAATAAAATTGGTCAATTGATCACTCTACTCAGGATGAAACACTTATTTGATCATGTAATTACTATGAGATTAATTGAAATTGTAATTGAACTTACTAATTCAAATTTAATTTTAGTTAAATCAATATAGTTATTTCTAATGATGGCTTAGTTTGAATCATTTCAAATAAAATTGGTCAATTGATCACTCTACTCAGGACGAACATACTTAGTTGATCGTGTAATTATCTTTAGATTAATTGAAACTATAATTGAACTTGTTAATTCATATTTTGTTTTAGTTAAATCAGTTTAATTATTACTAATAATAGCCTAATTTGAATCAATAGATGATTAACATGTTGCAACAGATGAGTAATTTATTGAAAGTGACCAAATTGTTAAAGATATCAGTTGAAAATGACCAAATAGATATAGACATCTATTACAACAGATGACTAACCTATTGAAATAACTAACTCATCTATTGAAAATTATCAAACAGATATAGACATCTGTAGCAACAGATGACTAAGTTGTTGCAATATATGACTCATTTATTGAAAATTATTAAATAAACATGATATATGTCAAAAAATAATTTAAAATATAAAAGTTCAAATATTTTTAGGAGAACTCAAACATTTGTCCCCTTGTCTAAGGTCTTGTATTAAAAACTTTTATTCAAGTTCAATTAAATCAATTTACTTATTGTTAATAATTTCTTAATTTGAATCAACAAATGACTAACCTGTTATAAACACCTGTTGCAATAGATGACTAAATTGTTGCAAAAAATAGGTCATTTGTTGGAAAATAATTAAAATACTAGGGAACTTAACATTTTTAGGAGAACTCAAATATTTGTCCCATTATCTTAAAGAAGTCTTTAATTTAGCTAAATTAATTTAGTTATTACTAATAATTGCTTAATTTAAACAAACAAATGACTAACATGTTGTATCAGATGATTCATCTGTTGGAAATTATCAAACAGATAGAAAATCTGTTGTAACAGATAAGTCATCTATTAGAAAGCAATTAAAATACTAGGGAACTTAAACATTTTTAGGAGAAATCAAACGTTTGTCCCCTTGATCCTTTTTGAATTTGATGTATTATATACTATTTTTGTCTTCTTCACCTGTTTTATAAAATTTTTCGTGTGTTTCACGTATTCGTTGTGACACATGTTGAAATTTTTGAAATTTTTTTAGGTCAAATTTTATTTGTATGTCACTTGGACATTACTTCATAGGTGATTTTGTAAGTATAATTATGATTTTTGTTGAATTTCTTATTTGGTGTATCTGCTACTGCTCCAATAGATAGAACCTATAATATAAATCCAACATATGAGTCATCTGTTGCAATAAGTAAGTAATTTGCTGCAATATATGATTAATATTTTGCAATATTTCTAATCTGTTGCAATAGCTGACCCATATGTTGGATTCATGTTACGACACAATAATACAAATCCAACAGATGAGTAATCTATTGCAATATATGACTCATCTGTTGCAACATATGACACATCTGTTGCAATAGATTGATTATACACATATTGTTGCAACATATGACTCATTTATTGCAACAGATTATTCATATATGTTACAACAGATTACTCATCTATTGAATTCACGTTACATGTTTTATCCATCATTGAAAAAATAACAGTAACAGATAAACTCAGATGAGAAATTCAACTAAAAATTATAATTTTACTTACTAAAATCACCTGAGTAACACACACTAAGAACATCAATATTTACCAATAACTTCAATATTGTACAAACACAAATAACAAAAAAATAAAAAAATAACAAACACCAACAAATCAATAGTTATTGTTAGATTTGGTCACAAAGATGTCTATGAAAAAAATTAAAATTCAACTCTTACTATTTTTACAACAATGTTCGACTACAAGAAGTATAGTAAAAATAAAAGATTATATTTTACTCCGAAAAGAGAAGAAAAGAAATACCACAAATTAGGGTATTCTTGAGTCTCTATTGTAAATTTAAGCAACAAATATTGAAATTGTTAATTCATACAAGAAGAAAAGTTAACTCAAGTTTCTCATTTTATTCATAACTAAAAACCCCTAATTTTTTACCTGTGAAAATCGTAAAGAAATGATGAAGAACTCAAAGTTGTTGTCGCCGAAGAATATTGCCACATCGACTAACGGTTGAAAGTGAAAAAGGAATGAACAAGAACTCAAAACTATTTGTCGCCAGAGGTTGAAGTTGCAGAAGATTGAAGGGAGAATTTTGGAAAGTTGTTGGTTAGGAGAAGTTAGAGAGAGAAACTATCCAGAGAAAGAGAGAAGTGACGATTGATTTACAGAGAGGAAAGTTTTGTGGGTTTGGGTTGATTTGTATTTTTAAAAAGATTAGAAAGTTTGAAAAATATTAATTAAGTCCATAATTAATCTAATCAAGTTTCTTAATTATCTTTGACCCTTTATGTTGGTCAATGTCACCAATCCTTCATTGAAGACTTAAATACACCTCTCCTTCAATTTTCTCAGGTAACTTGTCCTTTTTATGAAAATAATTGACAATATAATTACAACATTAGGACATAAATTTCACCATCATATCAATAAGATCATGAATATTAAACTAATTTATTGCAAGGTTATGATGTTACATACATAGATAAACTAGACAAATTCAGTCAATGTATGCAACATTATCTTTTATGAAAATAATTAGTAATTTTATAACTAGACGACATAATTTTCACCTATCATTTCAATTAAATATGAAAATTAAACTAATCCAATACTTATAATGTTACATAACCTAGACAAATTAATTTATATTGTAAATAAGTAATTTCTTTTGTGGATGTTCACATACTACACATACTATTGTAGCAGGCAAACGAATTATTTCTTTTGTGAATGTATTTTCACATACTACAAATATTACACATACTATTGCCTATAAAAGGCATTGCATACTACATTATAAAACACACCATAAAGAAAATAAAGTCATTTTCTTATATCTATAGGTCTCTCTCCCTTCCCTTAAGTTTTAGTGTATTTATTTACAATATGTTATCAACACGAGATCTCTTATAATGTACGTATTTATTATGTAATTATTTATTTCCAGATTCTAAACACACACAAAAAATATATAAATTTCTAAAGGAAATCAACTTTAGATAATAATCTATTAACAATATATGATTCTATTTAAATTTATTTGAGATGGTTATTTTATTTTAAAAATGTCAATATATCTAACTTATTAATCTTTTTATGATAGTTTTACTACGTCAAATTTATCGAAACTTGAGTTTGTGGAACTAGACATTACTGGTAAGAATTATTTATCATGGGTCCTTGATGCTAAAATTCATCTTGACGTTAGAGGTCTTGGGGATACTATTAAACAAGAAAATAACACATCTAGTCAAGATAAGGCAAAAGCTATGGTTTTTATTTGTTATCACCGCCACAAAGAATTAAAAATTGAATATTTAATTATGAAAGATCCGCTTGAATTATGGACCAACTTAAAGAACCGATATCACCACCTAAAATTGACGGTATTACAAAAAGCTAAATATGACTGGATAAACCTTTAGTTTCAAGATTTTAAAACCATAGTTGAGTATAATTTTACTATTCATAACGTAAGTTCAATATTAAGATTATGTGGAGAAACCATCACCAATGAGGCCTTACTAGAGAAAATGTTTTCCACTTTTCATGCTTCTAATGTATTACTACAACAAAAATATCATGAAAAGGGATTTAAGAAATATTCTGAATTGATTACATGCCTATTTGTCGCAGAGACAAATAATGCTTTGTTAATGAAAAATTATGAATCTCGTCCCACTGAATCTTCTCCATTCCCTGAAGTGAATGTTGTAGCAATGCATAATCAACCAGAAATAAGACAAAATTATTATAGCAGTCGTGGTTGAGACCATGGCCATGGATATGGGGGAGGACGTGGCAGAGGAAGAAATAATTATCATCATAACGGTGGAAATAAATAAGAGAATAATAAAAGTTCTCAAAATGATTCTTCAAAAGATAAAGTTAATTTTTGTCACCGATGTGGCATGAAAGGTCATTGGGTACATTCTTGTCATATGCCTGATTATTTTGTCAAACTTTATCAAGCTTCCCTTAAAAGAAAAGAAAATGATGTGGAACCACACTTTACCTTTCGAGGTGATGATGATGAAGCAGTTCCATCAAATACATATAATGATATTGGGGAAAATATTGCTTACAAAGGTGATGACTTTAAAGGACTCTCATATATTACCCATTTGAGAGCTGAATATTTGTATGAGGATATTGATTGAAAAATTAATCACCTTATTGGAGAATAAATTATAATGAAAGTTATTATTTTATTTTATTTAAAATTACATTTTTCTGTTTTACTAAAGTACTATATATTTCTAATTTCTACATTTCTAATGCAATTCCTTATGTTAGCTTTTCAAATTTCTTATAATATGTTTTTTCTGAAGAATATGGAAATTCCCCAATCATCAATTGGATCCAAAATCAGTTATGAAATATTTCTCTTATTTGGTGATGAAAGAAGCCAATATTAATACTATATCTGGTAGTACAAGATTAATTAAAGGCTCCAAAAAAACTAACTTATTACTTTCCGAAGGAATAAATTTGATAATTGATGAAGCATTATAATTTAGTAAGTCTCAAAGAAATTTATTATGTTTCAAAGACATTCGCGAAAATGGCTATCATATTGAGACTACAAATTATGAAAAGATTAAACATCTTTAAATTACTACAATAATGTGGGGTAACAAATATAACTTTGAAAAATTACCTACTCTTTCTTCCACCTTATACTACACAAGTATTTGCACTATTGAAATACATGCCATAGTAAATCAGAAGTTTACTAATTCAAATAATTTGATTACTTTTTATGACTGGTTAGGCCATCCCAGTTCTAATATGATGCAAAAAATAACTGAGAATTTATATGGACAGTCATTGAAGAACTATAAGATTCTTCAATTTGAAGAATTCTCTTTTGCTGCATGTTCTCAAGGCAAATTAATTACTAGACCATCAACAATTAAAGTGGGAATTGAATCCGCTTTATTTTTGGAACGTATACAGGGTGATATATGTGAGCCCATTTACCTTCCATGAGAACCATTTAAGTATTATATGGTTTTAATATATGCATATACAAGATGGTCACATATATGTTTATTATCAACTTATAATTTGACATTTGCAAGATTACTTGCTCAAATAATAAAGTTAAGAGCACAATTTCCAGACTATACTATAAAGACAACTCGTCTTGATAATGCGGGTGAATTTACATCCCAGGCTTTTAAAGATTGTTGTACATTAATTGTAATAACAATTGAACATTTGATTACCCATGTTCATACTTAAAATGGTTTAGCATAATAATTGATTAAACGTGTAACACCCCGAATCTGGTACCTGGAATGCTAAACAGTGCTCATGACCTTGAAGGACCACAAGCTAACCCATGACTGATATTTGTACCTGATCAATGCATAATATACTGTATTAATGCAAAAATAAAGGATGTAAGGCCATACATTTCAAAGATGTAACATAATTGATAAAACATAACATATGGATGGGGTATGAAATACCCAAAACAACTAAAATAAACTGTCTGAACATACTGTAGTCTGAAAATTCTCTAACTGACTGAACTGTCTGAATAAGGAGTTGATGGGACAAGTCCCCAACTAACACCAACTAATAAATTAATTAATGATATAATAAAGTAATGGTCATGTCCTCGAAGGATGAGGACTCACTGCTAACTTTAACTACTGAGACTGGAATGCTACTGATGCTCTGGAGTTCGTTCTTCTGAACCTATGGTATAAAACACCATAGCGAAAATGCTTAGTATGTTGGAATGTACTGGTATGCATTTGAGGGAGGCTGAATACAAAGGGTACACATGCATGAACTATACTAACTGACTGAATAACATGAACATGAGAATGTATGCATGAATACATATTAACTGTAACTGAGTTCGTGATAACATAATTATTGAGTCTGAATACTGATAACTTGAGATACTGATATCTGTATAACTTAAATAACTGATACTGAGTGACTGTATCTGACAGTCTAAGTTCTAATAGAACTAGTTAAGTTCCGTACTATTCTGAGTTAACTTTATCTAACAATCCTAAATCTTGTAGAACTATCTGAGTTATATCACTAAGATTGAATGACTATATCTGATAGTCCTAATTTTGTATTGAAATAGTAGGAAGTAGTTATCTAACCG
The DNA here is from genome assembly GCF_002878395.1 of Capsicum annuum. Lineage (NCBI taxonomy): Eukaryota > Viridiplantae > Streptophyta > Magnoliopsida > Solanales > Solanaceae > Capsicum > Capsicum annuum. Next base: position 21,701,084 of record NC_061116.1, on the reverse strand, counting down.
ACATGCCCTTAATATACCATTATGGCTGAGTTAGGGTCCAATTTGTAACCGGAATTAGAAGGGTGTCAATACTGCACCACTGGTAAGGACAATCTGTGAGTAACACTCATATAATAGGTAACTCTAGTGAGAATAGTGGGAACCCTCATATAACAGGTTAAGCCACCTCATTTTCCCTCACATAAATGGCTATGATGTCTCAACCTATGTTGTGTATGTAGTTCTGAAATGCAAGGATTGCTTCTAAGAATCACACCCTCATAAAATAGGTGGGTTCCCATCCTTGGGTTCGCTCAGTGCTAATTTCTATTCTCATCAAGATAGAAACTGAACATGATTAACTGAACTGAACTTGATCGAGTTAACTAAGTTTCGTTGACTGATGGAATACTACTGAGATTACTGAGTTTTCCTTAGTCATGAGACTAACTGAATACTATGGATCATAGCTTGACTGAGAGTATCTTGAAACCATAACACTAGCTCTAGGCACACAGCTAATTATTGGGTACAAGTACCCCAAGGACTCAATAGCATGAAACTGACAAAGCATGACTTTCTTGAATAGATGACCAACATCACAATCCATAATACAATAAGTTGGAGAATTCATGAAGTACAAGTTCTAAAGCACCACAAATGGCACACATATACCTATAACTCATTGACTAAGACATTTCATAAAAAACATGACATGCATAAACTTGTACATAAATGGGGACTTCATATTATCATACTAGTATGGCACTTCTCCTTCACATAAGATTTTAATCGAATACATGGGGAGCATGCTTTGGTTATATAATCATCAACACATCAAATAATCATGGATACATAAATCAACTTGTAAATGGAGGGTGGGTTTATCATAATTATTATTCAAATAACCACATTATAGGGTCAATCATTGGAATACGTACTTTAAAACATGAATCAAAACCCCACAACATCATGAACATAAATTTTAATTCTATTTAAATCATGAACATTCATAAATACACAAATCATGGATTTTGAAAATAGATTCTTGAGCTTCATGGGAGAAAAGGACCCATGAATTAACAAATGACATACTTAGGTTGATGATTTCTTGAAGATTGATGAAGGAAAACTTGAATCCTTGACTTAAAATTAAACACCCAGGGTTTCTTGTTCTTGGGGATAGATCTTTGAGAGGAAACCCTAATTTGATGTTGTGAATGAATAATGAACTTATGAGCCTTAGTCTGATATAATTAGGGGTTAAAATGGGTGGGAAAAGATCCAAATACCCTTTTAAAAATTACTTAAAAATTTTTAAATGGGACCTGCAATTGTTCGTGTGATGGTCTGTCGCTGGCTAGATGTTCCATCGTTTCGACCGTCGTACGTGGACCAAAAAAAAGACTCACTTCCTTATAGAGATGGCTTAGGCGATGGTTCGTCGCAAGTTCGATGGTCCATCAACCTGTCCATCGCACCTTATCTAGAAAGTTGACTCACTGCATTGGCTGTGATAGTCTAGGAGATGGTCCATCGCTAGATCGACGGTTCGTCAACCTGACCGTCGCACCTGGGCTATTTTGACAGCTCTGAGTAAAACATCCATAACTTTTTACTCCGATACCAGATTTGGACGAAATGGGTATCGTTGGAAAGCCAATTCAATTTCCCAAATGATAAATGTGAAAATATAAAAAAATTCCATGAATATAAAAGTGGATTCATATTTCAAATTAAGTTTCTAACATATATTCTTGGGATGATTTCAAGTTAGGTAGAAGTACGGGGTATTATAATATGTCCCCATTGAGAACATTTGTCCTAGAATGAGGCTAAGTGAGAGAGGATACTATAAACTTACATACATATTGAACATGAATAATTGAAATGTGATCTCATGACTGACATGACTGATAACTTAATATATCATACTGATCATGCATATCTGATGCATGTATAACTGATTCATGAATTCATGACTAAGTATTCTGATGAACTAAGGTTCTCACAATAAGAATGAATATCTGATGCATGATTATATAACTAAACTGGTGTGTGAATGCATGACTAAATATGCAATGGTATTTAATACCAAGTTTGTGATAGAATTCTAAACATGAAACTGAATAGCTTAAGGAGAACTATTACCTTAAGCTAGATCTGAGTTTGTGGAGAGGAGGTAAGGATACTTGGTACACATGTCTTCTTCTGCTTCCCAAGTAGCTCTCTCGATGGACTGATTTTTCAAAAGAACTTTGACTAGAGGGACTTCTTTATTTCTTAGTCTACGAGTCTGATAGTCTAGGATTTCAACTGGAATCTTTTCATAAGAGAAGCTGTTTTGAACATCTATGTACTGAATAAGGAATACGACTACTGGGTCACCTATACACTTCTTAAGCAAAGAGACATAGAAGACTGGATGAACTAAGTCTAGATCTAAAGGCAATTCGAGCTCATAAGCTACCTTGACAAAATAATTGAGAATTTTGAAGGAACTGACATATCGGGGCCTGAGCTTTCCCTTCTTGCCGAATCTCTAGACTCCCTTAATGGGAGAGATCTTTAGATAGACATAGTCACCTATCTAGAACCGAGATCCTTTCTGTGCATATTTATGTAAGACTTCTATCGGCTCTGAGCAGCCCGGAGTCTTTCTCTGATCAACTAGACTTTCTCTAAGGAATCGAATACTAACTCAGGCCCTATAACTGAGTCCTCACTAACTTCAAACTAACCGATTGGAGATATGCACCTCCTACCATAGAGAGATTCGAATGAAGACACATAAATACTAGAATGATAGCATTTGTTGTATGCAAACTCAATCAGCGACAAGTGGTCATCCCAACTACCCTTGAAATCAATTGCACATTCCCTTAGTATATATTCTAACGTTTGAATGGTCCTTTCTGCTTGACTATCTGTCTGAGGTTAAAAGGCTGTACTGAGATAAACTTGGGTACCAAGACCCTTTTGGAATGCTTTCCAAAAATGAGAGGTGAACTGGGTACCTATGTCTGAGATAATAGATAACGGAACACCATGCAATCTGACCAACTCTCTAATGTAGAGTTTGGCATAATCCACGGCTGAATAAGAGGTATAGATGGGAAGGAAATGAGCTGATTTGGTCATCCTATCTACATTGATCCAAGATGAATTATGCTGGAGATGAGTATGAGGCAAACCTGTCATGAATTCCATGTTCACTTCTTCCCACCTCCAAGTAGGAACACTAAACTCCTGCATGGACCCACTAGGTTTCTGACGCTCTATCTTAACCTGCTGACATGTAGAGCACTTAGCCACAAACTCTGTAATATCTCTCTTTATCCCACTCCACTAATAGATTTCCCAAAAGTCACGGTACATCTTTGTGGCCCCTGGATGAATAGAGTAGCGCGCACCATGCGCTTCTACAATAATTTAATGCCTTAAGTTATCTACACCTGGAACACACAGACGACCCTGACAACACAAAACACCATCTCCCCTTTGGGAGAAAATATCTAATTTTTATTCCTTTAATGACTCTTTTAACTTGACAAGGCTGGGATCTCTATCTTTATTTTTTTTCACCTCAGAAACAAGAGATGATTTTGAACTACTCTGAACCCATATGTCATCTTCCTCTGAATCAACTAAGAGAATGCCTAGTCTGATAAGCTGATGGATTTCCTGAACTAACTTCTTCTTATTGTCTTCAACATGAGCAACACTACCCATAGACAGGCTACTGAGAGTGTCGGCTGCTACATTGGCCTTGCCCGGATGATAAATGACACTCATGTCATAATTATTCAAGAGCTTTAACCACCTTATCTGACAAAGATTAAGATCTTTCAGAGAAAAGACATACTGAAGGCTCTTGTGATCTGTGAACACATTCACATGAACTCCGTATAGATAATGACACCAAATGTTTAAGGAAAATACTACGGCTGCTAACTCAAGATCATAAGTAGGATAATTCTTCTCATGGGGTTTAAACTGTCTGGAGGCGTAGGCTATGACCTTACCATGTTGCATGAGGACATAACCCAAATCTACTCTGGATGCATCACAATATACTACGAACCCATCTAGACCATTTGGAAGAGCTAAGACTAGAGCTGAGGTGAGTCAAGTCTTTAACTCCTAAAAATTTTTCTCACAAGGATCTGACCACTAAAACTTGATTTTCTTCAGAGTTAATCTGGACATAGGGGATGCAATAGAAGAAAATCCCTCAACAAACCATCTATAATAGCCAGCCAAACCCAAGAAACTCCTAATATTTTATAGAGAGACAAGTTTGAGTCAGTTTCTTACCACTTTAGTCTTTTGAGGATCAACCCTAATGCTATCACGGAAATGATATAACTAGGGAATACTACTGACCTTAGCCAAAATTTATACTTACTGAATTTGGAAAACTTTTGATGATCTATGAGAGTCTAAAGTATGATTCTGAGATGGTCTGCATGATCATGCTCACTACAGGAATAGACCAGAATGTCATCTATAAAGACTATGACGAACATGTCCAAGTACTGCTTGAACACCAGGTTCATCAATTCCATAAAAGCTGTTGGGGCATTTGTAAGAACAAAGGACATGACTAGGAATTTAAAGTGACAATACCAAGTACGGAAAGCTATCTTTGAAATGTCACATTCTCCGACTCTGAGCTGATTATAGCCTGATCTGAGGTCTATCTTAGAGAAATAACTAGCACCCTGAAGTTGGTCAAACAAGGCATCCATTCTCGGAAGTGGATACTTGTTCTTGATCGTGACTTTATTAAGTTAATGGTAATCAATGTACATTCTATGAGAACCATCTTTCTTCCATATGAATAAGACTGGTGTGCCTCATGGGGACACACTGGGCCTGATAAATCCCTTATCTAATTGATCCTTCAACTGATCTTTCCATTTTTTGAGTTTCGTTAGTGCTATTCTATATGGCTGAATAGATATAGGCCGAGTATCTAAAAGAAGATCAATGCCGAAGTCTATTTCCCTTTTGGGAGAAATTCCTGAAAGATCCTTGGGAAAGATATCTAAATTTTCATTCACGACCAGGACTGAATCAAGACTGGGAGTTTCAGAACTAGTTTCCTTAACTCAAAAAATATGATAGACACAACCCTTAGATATCATTTTTCATGCCTGAAGGTAGGAAACAAGCTGACTTCTGAAAGCTGGAGTACTACTCTTCCACTCTAGGATAGGTTCATTCAGAAACTAGAACTGGACTATTCTATTTCTGCATTCGACTGTGGAATAGTAGGAATGAAGATAATCCATGAAGAGAATGACATTAAAATTAATCATCTCTAATTTGACTAAGTCTATTAAAGTGACTTTCTGAGATACCATAGCCGGACAATTCCTGTATACCCATCGGGATATGATGGTTATACTTACTGAGGTAGAGACTGAGAAGGGCTCTGCTAGAATTTTGGGACTGACTCAAAAATTACGTGCTATATAGGGAGTAACAAAAGGAAAAGAAACTCCCAGATCTAGCAAAGCATAAACATGCATATGAAAGATCTGTAACATTCCCATAACCACATTAGGAGAATTTTCCTGATTTTGTCGAGACTGGAAAGTGTAAAGTCGATTTAGGCATTGCCCACTAGTAGCACTGGAGGTGGCACCTTTCTAGTTTGGGCGATCGGACTAAGCTGAGGAATGGTTCTGCTGACCCTGAGGACCTGGCTGAAGACATTCTCTGACTCTGTGGGCTGTCTTTCCAAATCCGAAACAAATATCACTGCCAGCTCTGTAAATACTCTGATAGTGCTTTCTACAAGTTTAGCAAAGAGGATAGGTGCGGGCACTGCTAACACTTCCCTGAGACTTAGATCCTGGCGCTTTATCTCTAATACCATCCCTGAACTTAGGAGTTGGAGCACTAGCTGAAGAAGGAGCTGGAACTACTGACTTAGGACAAAACTGAGAACAGTTTCTTCCTTCTGATTTGGGCTAAGCAAAGTTAAAAATACCTATCCTTTCTCTCTTATTCTGCTTCTCCCTCTTCATAATCTTTTGCTCTTCTATTTACTGAGCATGGGTCATAAGCCTTGATATGTTCATGTCACTATTCAACATCATAGACCTACACTCATTTATCATACTATTATTCACCCCAGAGACAAACTTACTTATTTTAGCCCTGCTATCTACAACCACATGAGGAGCATATCTGGCTAATTGAGAAAACTTAAGAGAATACTCTTTCACCATCATGTTGCCCTGCTTGAGGTTGATAAATTCTAACACTTTAGCTTCTCTTAGCTTTAGGGGAAAGAATCTATCTAAGAGTGCAGTATCAAACTCCTCCCACTCAATAGGCCCTAGATCTACAGCCCTCTCTAGCTTCCACTGTTTGAACCAAGTGTGAGCAACATCCTGCAAATGATATGTAGCTAGCTCTGCACTCTCACTAGAAGTAACTCCCATGATTTTTGTAACCTTCTAAACCTGATCGATGAATCTTGAGTGTCCTTATCTGTCTTAGACCTAAAAAAGGATGAAGGATTTATTCGGGTGAAGTCTCGAATCCTGGCTGTAGCTGAATTCGCCTCTGGGTTTTCTTAAACGATAGCTAGTTGTTCATTCTGAGCAATAACTAACTGTACAAGAGTAGTGAATATAGCTCTAAACTCTGCATAAGAAACATATTTGCCAAAAGGATCTTTGGACTAAGGGGCTGATCAATTCCCATTTCTTCTTTTAGGAGCCATGTTCTGTAGAAAAAAGGGAGAAATAGATTTTACTGCGAGATTGACTTGAGATTATGCTCACTAGCACGACATAAATACTGAAAGAAGGGAAATTATTCCTAAAACATCTAATAGCCTCCTGCATATAATGTGGCGCGCATCACCCCCACGTACAAGACTCTACTAGATACGACTTTCATACTTCCTAGGATACTATTAAACCTTAGGCTCTGATACTAAGTTTGTAATGCTCCGAATTTGGTACCTAAAATTCTACAAGGTGCTCATGACCCCGAAGGACCACAAGCTAACCCATGACTGATATTTGTACTTGATCACTGTATAATACACTGTACAAATTCAGAAATAAAGGCTGTAAGGCTGCAAGGTTCAAAATTGTAGCATAATTGATAAAACATAACATATGGATGGGGTATGAAATACCCAAAACAACTAAAATAAACTGTCTGAACATATTGTAGTTCGAAAAGCCTCTAACTGACTGAACTATCTTAAAAAGAAGTTGATGGGACATGTCCCCAACTAACTCCAACTAATAAATTAATTAATGATTTAATAAAGTAATGGTCATGTCCTCAAAGGATGAGGACTCCCAACTAACTCTAACTGTTGAGACTGGAATGCTACTGATACTCTGGAGCTCGTGCTTCTGAACCTATGGTATAAAAAATCATAGCATAAATATGTTAATACATTGGAATGTATGGGTATACATATGAGGTAGGCTGAGTGCAAAGGGTTAACATACATGAACTATACTAACTGACTGAATAACATAAATGTGAGAATGCATGCGTCAATACATAATAACTATAACTGAGTTCATAATAACATAATTACTGATTCTGAGTACTGATAACATGATATACTGATATCTGTATAACTGAAATAACTGATACTGAATGACTGTATCTAACAGTCTAGGTTCTGATAAAACTAGCTGAGTTTCGTACTATTCTGAGTTGACTATATCTGACAGTCCTAAATCTTGTAGAACTATCTGAGTTCTAACACTGAGATTCAATGACTGTATATGATAGTCTTGATTCTGTACTAAAACTATAGGAAGTATTTATCTAACCGACATGCCCCTAATACACCATTATGTCTGAGTTGGGGTCTAATCTGTAACCCCAATTGGAAGGGTGTCAATACTGCGCCATTGGTAAGGACAATCTGAGAGTAACCCTTATATAACAGGTAACTCTAGTAAGAATGGTGGGAACCCTCATATAAAAGGTTAAGATACCACATCTTCCCTTATATAACAGGCTATGATATCTCAACCTGCTGTGGCTATGTAGTTTAGAATGCAAAGATTGCTTCTATGAATCACACCCACATATAACAGGTGGGTTCCCATCCTTGGGTTCGCTCGATGATAATTTTAAATCCTATCTAGATAGACACTGAACACGATTAAATAATCTGAACTGGACTGAGTTAACTAAGTTCCATTAAATGATGGAATACTACTGAGATTACTGAGTTTTCCTGAGTCATGAGACTGACTAAATTCTATGGATCATGGCTTGACTAAAAGAATCTTGAAACCATGACACTGGCTCTAGGCACACAGCTAATTATCGGATACAAGTATCCCCAGGACTCGATGATATGAAACTAACAAAGCATTACTTTCTTGAATACATGACCAACATCACAATCCATATTACATTAAGTTTGAGAATTCGTGAAGTACAAGTTCTAAAGCACCACAATGGGCACACATATACCTATAACTCATTGAATAAGACATTTCATCAAAAACTTGACATGCATAAAATTGTACATAAATGGGGATTTCATATTATCATACTAGTATGGCACTTCTCCTTCACATAGGCTTTTAATCGAATACATCGGGAGCATGCTTTGGTTATATAATCCTCAGCACATCAAATAATTATGGATACATAAATCAACTTGTAAATGGAGGGTGGGTTTATCATAATTATTATTCAAATAACCACATTCTAGGGTCAATCATTGGAATATGTAATTTAAAACATAAATCAAAACCCCACAACATCATGAACATAAATTTCAATTCTATTTAAATCATGAACATTCATAAATACACAAATCTTGGATTTGAAAATAGATTCATGAGCTTCATAGGAGCAAAGGACCCATGAATTAACACATGGCATACTTAGGTTAATGATTTCTTGAATATTGATGGAGAAAAACTTGAATCCTTGACTTAAAATTAAACACCTAGGGTTTCTTGTTCTTGGGGATAGATCTTTGAGAGAAAACCCTAATTTAATGTTGTGACTGAATAATGAACTTATGAGCCTTGGTATGATATAATTAAGGGTTAAAATGGGTGGGAAAAGATCCAAATACCCTTTTAAAAATGACTTAAAATTTTCTAAATGGGACCTGGAATGGTTCGTGCGATGGTCTGTCGCTGGCTAGATGTTCCATGCCCCTAATACACCATTATCGCTGAGTTGGGGTCTAACCTGTAACCCCAATTGGAAGGATGTCAATACTGCGCCACTGGTAAGGACAATCTGAGAGTAACCCTTATATAACAGATAACTCTAGTAAGAATGGTGGGAACCCTCATATAAAAAGTTAAGCCACTACATCTTCCCTTATATAACAGGCTATGATATCTCAACCTGCGCTGGCTATGTAGTTCTAGAATGCAATGATTGCTTCTAAGAATTACACCCACATATAACAGGTGGATTCCCATCCTTGGGTTTGCTTGGTGATAATTTTAACTCCCATCTAGATAGACACTGAATACGATTAACTAATCTGAACTGGACTGAGTTAACTAAGTTCCATTGACTGACGGAATACTACTGAGATTACTGAATTTTCCTGAGTCATGAGACTAACTAAATTCTATGGATCATGGCTTGACTAAAAGAATATTGAAACCATGACACTGGCTCTAGGCACACAGCTAATTATCGGGTACAAGTATCCCCAGGACTCGATGATATGAAACTGACAAAGCATTACTTTCTTGAATACATGACCAACGTCACAATCCATATTACATTAAGTTTGAGAATTCATGAAGTACAAGTTCTAAAGCACCACAATGTCCACACATATACCCATAACTCATTGACTAAGACATTTCACCAAACACTTGAATTGCATAAACTTGTACATAAATTGGGATTTCATATTATCATACTAGTATGGCACTTCTCCTTCACATAGGATTTTAATTGAACACATGGGGAGCATGCTTTGGTTATACATTAATCAACACATCAAATAATCATGGATACATAAATCAACTCATAAATGGAAGGGGGATTTATCATAACTATTATTCAAATCACCCCATTCGAGGGTCAACCATTGGAATATGTAATTTAAAACATGAATCAAAACTCCACAACATCATGAACATGAATTTCAATTCTATTTAAATCATGAACATTCATAAATATATAAATTTTGTATTTTGAAAAGAGATTCTTGAGCTTCATGGGTGAAAGGGACCTATGATTCCACACATGACATACTTGGGTGGATGATTTCTAGAAGATTGATTGAGGAAATCTTGAATCCATGATTTAAAATTAAACACCTAGGGTTTCTTGTTCTTGGGGATTGATCTTTAAGAGAAAACCCTAATTTGAAGTTGTGAATGAATAATGAACTTATGAACCTTGGTCTGATATAATTAGGGGTTAAAATGGGTGGAAAAAGACCCAAATACCCTTTTAAAAATAACTTAAAATTAACTGAATGGGACCTGCAATGGTCTGTCACTTGCTCGACGGTCAATTGTTTCGACCATCATACGTGGACCAAAAAAAAGATTCACTGCCTTATAGTGACGGCTGGGGCAATGTTCCATCGCAAGTTCGACGATCCGTCAACCTGTCGGTCGTACCTTGTCCAGAAGGTTGACTTACTGCCTTGGCTACAATGGTTTAGGCGACGGTCCATCGCTGGATCGACGGTCCGTCAACCTGGCTGCCACACCTAGGTGATTTTGACACCTTTAAGTAAAACGTTCGTAGCTTTTTATTCCGATACCGGATTTGGATGAAATAGGTATCATTAGAAATCTAATTCAATTTTCCACATAATAAAAGTAAAAATCTAAAAAAATTCCATTTATATAAAAGTGAATTCATCTTCAAAAGTAAGTTTCTAACATTCTTGAGATGATTTCAAGCTAGGTAGATGTATGGGGTATTACAAAACACCTCTAATTAATCACTAGACCAATGCATATGAGAACAAAACTTCCCATTTAGATAGGGTGTCATGCTGTTTTGCATACAACAGCTCTTGTACGGATAAGGCCCACAAGTTATAATAAAGTCTCCCCATTACAATTCATTTTTGGTCAAAAGCCAAATATTTCCCATCTAAGAGTTTTTTGATGTGCAATATATGTTTCAATTACTCCACTACAACAAATAAAAATAGTTCCCTAAAGAATGTTTGGAATATATGTTGGATACAAATCTCCTTCTATTATAAAATATTTGGAACCTATGACTGGAGATTTATTTATCATAAGATTTGGTGATTGTCATTTTGGTGAAACAAAATATCCAATATTAGGGGGAGAAAATAAGCAGTTGAAAAAAAAATAGACTGGAATGCATTATCATTATCTCACTTAGATCCTCGTACAAATAAATGTGAACTAAAAGTTCAAAAGAAAATTCATTTGCAAAACATTGTAAATCAATTGCTAGATGAATTCACTGACCTATCAAGAGTTGCAAAATCTCACATTCCAGCTGCTAATGCTCCCATTCAAGTTGATGTACCGGTAGGACAATTAGCTAATGCAAATAAGTCTAAACAACACTTAAAAGGTGGTAGACCAATCAGTTTCAAAAATAAAAATCACCGAAAAGAAGAGGAGAAAATGATCTAAATATTTGTTATACGAAGGAAGCTTCTCAAGAAGAGCAGCAATACATAACAATTTATAAAACCTCAGAAGAGGTTCAGGTACGTAAAAAAAATGAAAATAAAGAAATCTCAGTAAGTTATGTCTCATCAAGAAAAATATGCAATCAAAATGATATAATTGTCGATAATGTTTTTGCTTATAATGTTGCTAATGAAATAATGCAACAAAATGAGGATCTTGAACAAAATTCTATTGAAGAATATAGATAGAGAAATAATTGGCCAAAATGGAAAGATACAATCAAAATTGAATTGGGTTCGCTTGAAAAAAGCAAAGTTCTTGGACCTATAGTCCAAACACCTGAAGGTATAAAGCCAGTGGGGTAAAAATGGATTTTTGTGCGAAAATGAAATGAGAAAAATAAAGTCATAAGATATAAATCACGACTTGTGGCACACGAATTTTCTTAAAGACCTGGCATTGATTATATAGAGGCGTATTCTCTGGTAGTGGATGCAATCACCTTTAGGTATCTTATTAATTTGACAGTTCATGAGAAACATGATATGCATCTGATGTAAGTTGTCACAACCTATTTAAATATCTCACTAGATAATGATATTTATATAAAAATTCCTGAAGGATTCAAAATACCTGTTGCGTATAAAAATTCTCTAGAAAATTGTTCAATCAAGCTTCAAAATCCTTATACGTATTAAAACAATCAGGAAGCATGTGGTATAATCGCCTTAGAAAATACCCATTGATAGAAGGGTAAAAATGATCCAATCTGTCCTTGTGTCTTTATAAAAAGGTTTGGACATAAATTTGTCATAATAGCTATATATGTTAATGACTTGAATATCATTGAAACTCCTGAAGAGATGGTTTGAATGACTACATCTAAGAGTCTTGAGACCGAATACTAGTAACGTGAGCTATGACAACTAATATAGTTGATATAACTGTAATGATCAGACAAATAGATATAACCAATATTGAGCGACTGTATCTTACAGTCTAAGTTCTGATGGAACTATCTGAGTTCTGTTCTACTTGGAGAAACTAAATTTGAGATCAGTCCTATCTCGCGAGTGATCATGAGTATACTGATAATAAGGATGATTTGACTTAGTTTGAGATTAGTCTTATCTAGCGGGTGATCTTTAATTCTAATGCTTCTGATACTGATTAATCATAGTTGAGATTAGTCCTAGCTAATGGGAGATCTTGAAGTCTATTTACAATGATAAGCATTGACTGTATCTAATAGTACTAAATCTGTACTACTAAGCTGAGTTGACTGTGTCTGAAAGCCCTGATTCTATAACTGAAACTGTGAGATGTGTTTATCTAACCGACAAGCCCCAAGCTAAGCTGACTGGGGTCCAATCTCTGCCCTGACAGGAAGGGTGTCAGTACCGCACCACCAATAAAGACATCTGCTGTAGAGTCAGTCCTAATCTAATGGGTTACTCCTGGGATCAGTCCTATACATATAAATGTCCTAACGGGTGACCCCTGAGTATGTCAGTCCTATCTAACGGGTGACATCTCATACCTACACTAGCAACATAATTTTGGAACTTAGGGATTGCTTCTAGGGATCTTAGTCCTATTCTAGTGGGTGAGCCCCCATCCCTAGGTTTGCTCGGTGCTGAATCGTACTCTCATCTAAAAGACACTGAACTAAATAACTGGGCTAAACTAAATAACTTAACTAAACTGATTTGCTAAACTGATACTGATTAACTAAACTAAAAATAGTGGTATTTTTTAGCGGAGCTAAAATTGAGTTTACTGGATTCTAATGACGGCTGGAATATAATGAGTTCTGATGACTGATTTAGAGTACTGAAGTTAGTGAGATTTATTGTGACTACTGAGGTTACTGAGTGCTGAGATTACTAGGAATACTAAACTACTGAGATTTCTAAGTTTTACTGAGTTACATGACTGAATGATTTCCATAGATCATGGCTTGACTGTGAGTATCGTGAAAACATGACATGGATCTACGCACACAACTATATTTTTTGGGTACAAGTACCCCCAGGACTCGATGGAAGGAAAATGACACACATGACTGACTTGATCATAAGAGTAGAGTCCATAACCTATAATATAATAAATAAGGGATTTCATACTAAGCATGGTTCTTAACAATCTGTTTCATGGGAGGGAATTTCATAACACATATATATACTTGCATAGCTTTCGATATCATGCTCATTACTTATTAAAACCACAATCCATAATATCATAACTTGGGGAATTTCATGAAGTACATGGGTATTCTACATCTTGTACATGAGTGCATTTTGCAAGTAAGCATAGCATAATTCCATAAGACTAGTTCATGAGTAATCTAACAGTGTTCATAAGACACATTATCAACATGGATGACATTGAATCGTAGAGGCCTATCATGAATCCTTCCCTTAGTCACAATTTAGCTATAATGCATGATTTCTAGTCTCTTAGGTATTTTATCAAACACCTTACATGCAAAACTTAGGCATAGGTGTAAATCATATAATTACTTATCATAAATAATCAAATTTACATGTTTTCAACTCATATGATGTCATAGATTCATAATAACACATAAATATTCTATCTTGGCATCATTAAACACATAAACATGATCAACAATCCATTCATTACATGAAAACCATAATATATAGTTTTAAAAAAAGAGTTCTTGAACTTCATGGACAAAAGTAGTCCATGAATGAACACGCGCATACCTTAGAAAGGAAACCATTATGATTTACTGGAAAGTTCATGGATTGGGAAACTCAATTCTTGATTATCTTAGAAAAAGGCTTGAATCTTGCTTTTGAGATATGAGTTTGATGAAAACCCTAATCTTGTGGTTGAGAGTGTAAGAGAGAGATTTTTAAGATGTTTAACTAAAGAGAATGGGAGATAATATATTCCTTGAGGGTTATAAGTCATGGGAAGTGGAGGGAAAAGACCAAAATACCATTACTAAAACGTCCCTCAAGTTCTAGAAAGAAAAGCTGATGACATTCATGATAAGGCGTAAAAAATGTGATAGGCCGTCAAAAATGTCATCACACAGAAGTTGGATTCTGCCTAAGGCTGACGATAATTTTGATATGGCATCACAAATGTGACAGACCGTAAAAAATGTCATCACACAGAAGCTGGATTCTGCCTAAGGTTGACGACCTTCGTGATAGGGTGTCATAAATGTGGTAAGCTACCACGAATGTCGTCACTTAGGATCTAGTTTCTGCCTAAGGCTGACGACCTTCATAATAGGGCATCACAAATGTGGTAAGCTACCACGAATGTCATTATACTATTTCCAGCCTGACATGCTAGAGTAAAATAGGATTAAATCTTTGCTCTGATATCGGATTTAGGCAAAATTAGTATATTTGGAAAGCTAATTCAATTATCTATATGTTGATAGGTCATAAGCTTAAATATTCCAAGTATAATGAGAGATATGGTCGTTTGAAGTTGACTAAACCAATATCCTTCTCAAGAATTCATCCGGTAAGGAATGTTTTGATTCGTCTGATAGCTGGGAGTTATTTGAAGCCTTAATATACATCTAACTTAATCATAAAACTATAAAAGAACAATGATGTTCTATGCATGAGCTTGGTACATGGCTCTAATATTGGTTTGGATTTTTTGGGGTATTACAATATCTCCCCCTGGAAACATTCGTCCTCGAATGATGACTGCTTGATGGGGGAGAAAAGATAAAATGATTCATATATAACATGAATGACTGATCATGATTTCATGGATGGCATAACTAAAAATTGAGCATATCATACTGTACATGCATATCTGATGCATAGGCAGCTGATTTATGAATATAGGATTGAGTGTTCTGATAAACTGAGTTTCTCAAACTGAGATGCATATCTGATGCTTAACTGATAAGTTGAATCCATGTATATTTGATGTATGATTATATGACTGACATGATACATGAATGCATGACTAAAAGTATTGATAAGCTGACCACGTATATCTGATATGTGAATACATAACTGAACTGACTCACGAATATGCGACTGAACATGCAATGGTAAAGGCACTAAAATTGAACTGAAACATAAGAACATGACTGATTTTGCTACATGACATACAGAATGAACATCATGAACTGAACTGAACCTCTAATTACTTGACTTACAGCTGAGGTCTAACTTGAACGTCAACTTATGACTACCCTCTATTCTTGACTGAATTCATTATGCAAAGAGAAATTAAAGGATCTAAGACATGAGAGTATTAAGAGAAAGTGAGGTATCTCCCCCTTGGGATGCTATGTCCCTCTAAGAACGCTTACTTTACGGAGATACTAGGTGATGCACAGGGTATCTACGAACTAGATTACAACTAAACTTTGGGAGTCTGAAACTAATGCATGATGCATGAGATGAACTGAACTTGCAACTACTAGGAGGTTCTACCTTGAAATAGTTACATTCTCTGAGATTTTGAATAGCATGAATAGATGAAAAGATGAGAAAATAAGATATACAAATCTGACTTTGCACTGGCATGATATGAATACTAAAAGAAGGGAAACTGTTTCTAAAAATCTCATAGCCTCCTACACATAAGTGTGGTGCATAACACACGCATGTTTAAGACTCTACTAGATGAGAATTTTATACTTCCTAGGACTCTATTGAACTTTAGGCTCTGATATCAAGTTTGTAACACCTTGATTTTTCTGAACCGGAATGCTACACAGTGCTCATAACCCCGAAGGACCACAAGCTAACCCATGACTTATATCTGTACCTATAGACTGCATAATATATCATAAAATATAGAAACATGAACATGAAAGGACATAAGGTTTGAACTGAATAAACGTTTGATAAAAAAATGTCTGAAAAAGGTATAACAATACCAAAACAAGTCATAAATACTAAAAATAATGACATCTAGTCTGAAAGCCTCTAACTGAATTGAATAAGGTGTTGAAGGAACATGTCTCCAACTAACTCCGTATAGCAACTGAATAGTAAATGTAGCAATAATCATATCATCCTCGAATGAGAAGGACTCACTGCAAACTCTAAACACTGGAATGCTACTGCTGATCTGGAGCTCGTTCCTCTTAACTATGGTATAACATAAGAGAAATCACCATACCGTAAATGCGTTAGTACATCTGAATATACTAAGTATACAAGTGAGGTAGGATAAATGCAAAGGGTTATATGCATAAACAATACTGACTAATATGAATGTGAGAATATATACATGCATAAACAACTATAACTGAACTCGTGATGATGCTGACTACTGAGTCTGAATGCTGACGACATCACTTTACTGTTACTGAGGTACTGAATAGATTATTGACTCTTTTTGATAATTCAAATTATGAAGAAATGGTTTGAATGACTGTGTCTAACAGTACTGAAACTGAATACTGGTAAAGTGAGCTATGACAACTGATATAGCTAATATAACTATAATGATCGAACTAATTTATATAACTAATACTAAGTGACTGTATCTGACAGTCTAAGTTTTGATGGAACTATCTGAGTTATATTCTACTTGGAGTAACTAAATCGAAGATCAATCCTATCTAGCGGGTGATCATGAGTATATTGATAATAAGGATGATTTGACTTAGTCTAAGATCAGTCCTATCAAGCGGGTCATATTTAAATATAATGATCCTGATACTGATTAATCATAGTTAAGATCAGTCCTAGATAATAGGTGATCTTGAAGTCTATTTACAATGATAAGCATTGACTATATCTAACAGTATAAAATCTGTACTACAAAGTTGAGTTGACTGTGTCTGAAAGCCCTGATTCTGTAACTAAAACTATGGGATGTGTTCATCTAACCGACATGCCCCAAGCTAAGCCTCTTCCCTAACTAGAAGTGTGTCAGTACCATGCCACCAGTAAAGACATCTGCTATGGAGTCATTCCTAATCTAGCGGGTGACTCCTGGGATAAGTCCTATACATATAAATGTGCTAAGGGGTGACCCCTGAGTATGTTAGTCCTATCTAATGGGTGACATCTCGTACCTACACTGGAAACATAGTTCTGGAACTTAGGAATTGCTTCTAGAGATCTCAGTCCTATTCTAGCGGGTGACCCCCCATCCCTAGGTTCGGTCGGTGCTGAATCCTACTCCCATTTGAAAGACACTAAACTGAATAACTGGGATGTACTAAATAACTTAACTGAACTGATTTGCTGAACTGATACCGATTAATTGAATTGAAAATAGTGGTATTGTTTAGCGGAGCTAAAATTGAGCTTACTAGATTCTGATGACGGATGGAATATAATGAGTTATGAGGACTGATTAAGAGTACTGAAGTTACTGAGATTTACTTTGATTACTGAGGTTACTAAGAACTGATATTACTGAGAATACTAAACTACTGAGATTTCTGAGTTTTCCTGAGTTACATGACTGAATGATTTCTATAGATCATGGCTTGACTGAGAGTATCTTGAAAACATGACATGGCTCTCGCATACCTTTGAAAGGAAACCTTGATGATTTGCTGGAGAGTTCTTGGATTGGGAAACTTAATTCTTGATTATTTTGGAAAAAGGCTTGAATCTTGCTTTTGAGAGGTGAGTTTGATGGAAACCCTAATCTTTTGGTTGAGAGTGTAAGAGATAACTTTTTGAGATGTTTAACTAAATAGAATGGAAGATAATGCGTTCCTTGAGGGTTATAAGTCGTGGGAAGTGAAGGGAAAATACCAAAACACCCTTACTAAAAAGTCCCTCAAGTTCTGGAAAGAAAAGCTGACGACATTCGTGACAAGGCATCAAAAATATGACAGGCCATAAAAAATGTCATCACACAGAAGCTCGATTCTACCTAGGGCTGACGACAATTTTTACATGGCATCACAAATGTGACAGGCCGTCAAAAATGTCATCACACAGAAGTTGGATTCTACCTAAGGCTGACGACCTTCGTGATAGGGCGTCACAGATATGGTAAGCTACCACGAATGTTATCACTTAGGAGCTGGTTTCTGCCAAAGGCTGATGACCTTCGTGATAGGGCATCACAAATGTGGTAAGCTACAACGAATGTCGTCAGACTATTTCCAGCCTGACATGCTGGAGTAAAATATGAATAAATCTTTGCTCCGATATCGGATTTAGGTGAAATTGGTATCTTTAAAAATCTAATTTAACTATCTATCTGTTTATTGGTCATGATCTCAAACATTCCAAGTATAATGAGAGATATGCTTGTCTGAAGTTCAATATACCAATATCCTTCTCAAGAATTCAATCGGTAAGGAATGTTTTGATTTGTCTAATAGCTGGGAGTTATTTGAAGCCTTAATATACATCTAACTTAATCATAAAACTATAAAAGAACCATGATGTACTATGCATGAGCTTGGTACATGGATCTAATAGTGGTTCTGATTTCTCGGGGTATTACACATGCATAGCTCTATTAAGAGAAGGATACATCAAAGGAGACAAAACAAAACACATTACACCAAAATTATTCTTTACTCATGATCTTCAAAAGAAGGGTGAAATAGATGTTCAACAAGTTTGATCAAATGATAATCTAGCAGATATGTTCACTAAAGCATTGCCAACATCAACCTTTGGGAAGTTGAGATACAAAATTAGGATGCGTCGTCTCTTAGATATTAACTGATGTTTTTATCAGGGGGAGTAAATATGCGCTGTACTTTTTTTTCCTTAACCAAGGTTTTATCCCACTGAGTTTTCCTGGTAAGTTTTTTAATTAGGCATCAAACAATGCGTATTGCAAACCTCTCTATATATGTTATTTTCTTTAGATTTTTGTTACATAAACATCCAAGGGGGAGTATTGTAAATAAGTTATATCTTTTGTGGATGTTCACATGCTACACATACTTCACATGCTATAAATACTACATATACTATTGTAGCATGTAAAGGAGTTATTTATTTTGTGAATGTGTTTAAACATAATGCACATATTACACATACTATTGCCTATAAAAGGCATTGCAAAGTACATTGTTAAAATACACCAAAAAGAAAATAAAGTCATTTTCTTATATGTACAGGTCTCTCTCCCTTCCCTTTGGTTTTAGAGTATTTATTAACAACAATTTTGAAAATGTAGGTAACATGTCTTTTATGAAAATAATTGACATTTTTTTTTAACAAGAATAGGACATAATTTTCACCATCATCTCGGCAAAAAAAAAACCTTGAATATTATCAACGTGTGTTGTGATGTAGTGGTGGGACTACTCCACCCTTAATCAGAGGTCCCAGTTTTGAGCCCTAGGTACGGAAAAAATCCTGTTGGGAGTGCCACTCCTAGAATAGGCCCTGCAGTGTGTGATTCGGATTAGTCGGGGATCTAATGCAGATACCGAACACCGGATGAAAAACCAAAAAAAAACCTAGAATACTAAACTAATTTGTGTACAAATTTAAGATGTTAAATAAACTAATTAAGAACAACAAATTCTCTTCACTTCAATAGACACACCATGGATGAGACTAAAAAGCTTCATGTTGTATTATTTCCACGGTTAGCCTTTGCTGTCTTAATTCCTTTTTTGGAACTTACCAAACAAATTGCAAGAATGGATCACAAAGTTTCCTATGTTTCAACTTCTACAAACATTGATCGACTCCTAAAACTTTGTCTAAAGTCAATTTACTCTATAGATTTTGTTAGTTTTTCTCTCTACCTTTTAACCAGCGGTCTACCCAAATAGGGGGAGCTATCCTTTGCCTAGGGGTTTATTTGAACCTCTTTCAGCAAATAATTGTGCTATATATACATGGTTAAAATTATTTTTAATGTATATATAGTAGATGTTGAACCTCCTTTGGTTAGATCGTATGTTCACTTATGAATCCCTTAGTGAAAATCCTGACTCCAACACTGTACCCAAAGGTATAGAGGTCACAGAAGATGTACCCCTTGGCAAGGTTCAATACCTCGAGAAAGCCTTTAATAAACTTGAGCCCGAGTTGACTTGCTTCCTTGAAGACTCGGTCCCTGATGAGATCATTTAAGATTTTACCCATTATTTGTTGCCTACAGTCAGGGGTAAAATTTAAATTCCATGTGCTTTTTCAATACGTTTAGTGCATGGTCTAGTAGATATTTTGGTCCGATGATTGACAAAATCAATGATAATCTACAACTGATCAAGCCTGGGGAATTAACCATCACGCCTAACTAGATGCATTTTTCTTCCAAGATTGCATATGGTCTTTATGAAATAAACAAGTACCGTTGAATACTAATTCAAAATTTTACCTATTCCTATTTTCACAATTATATTGTTAGTTAAAACAAGGACATATAGTTGCGGATGTTTCTAAGCTTCTTTTATTAAGCCTAAGCTTATAAACATAAGACATACAGGTTAAATCCAATAGGTTATCACTCGAGGAAAACTCAACTCAAAATGAATTCATTGAGTTATCCTCTACTAGAGCTTTCCAGCTTAACTTTTTGTTTTTTGGATTCTAAGAACTGAAAGAGGAGGTTCTGATGATGAATTGATTCAATTACCAGCAGGGTTCGAAGAATAAACAAAGGGGATATGAGTTGTGTACATAAGTTGAGAACCACAACTTAAGATTGTAATGGCCCATACCATTGTTAGAATATTGGTTAGGGTGTAAGTTGCTCGGCTAGAGTTTTTCCTATGATGAGAGTTGTTAAAATCTCAAGCTAGGGTGATTTATGATAGAAATTGAGTGTTGTGTAATTTAAAGATTGTTTTTGTTTTGGGGTGTAATATTTGATGATTTGGAGGTTATTTCAAGCTAGATGAGAGATATAGCATCCCATAAAAGTTGTTTGAATGAGAAACTAATTTGTAGAACTTTGATTATTGCATTTACCATGAGGGGTTATACCTATGTTGTCGAAGAAACTAAGAGTGTTATGAAAGGAAAAATTTTAGAAAAATTTCCCATGTCATTGTTTAAGGACCAGTATAGAGGTCACAGTACCCCTGTATTACTTAATTTGACTAACTGGCTATGAAACCTCTACTGTAATCAAATATAATCATCTTTACTTAGCAATAAAACTAATGACGTCAATTCTACTAAATCCTCAGGAATAAGGATAACTCACTTAAGCTAATATCTTAGCCTATTGAAAAGTATGATCATGGACCTGCATATCTATAAGCTATATCCATGGAAATGTAGCACAAAAAAAAGTATGTGTTAGTACAGGGAAGGTACTGAGTATGTAAGATAAGGGCTGAATAATGTAAGAAAACTAATGTTCATACTAAAACTGAAACTGAATAACTAAAGAATTAAATGATGAAATCATACTATTTGAGATCATAAGCTGATTTAAATGTTAAAACCTTAAGAAATCCTGTAAACTAAGTAATGTGAATAACTTATCTTAAAACTTGAGACTCAATGGAAAAATAGTCTTTTATAAAAATATGAAAAAACAAATCTACAACAACATACCAGTGTATTCCACAAAGTCGGGTCTGGGGAAGGTAAAATATACGCAGTTCATACCACTACCTCTGATGAAGTAGAGAGGTTTCAAATACAACTCCGACTCATGATAGATAATAGTATAACAAATAAAAAAATATAAAATGCACACAACAAAACTATAACACACTGCTAGATAATAAAGAAAACAAGACTCCCAAAAGGTAATACCATAAACTATCTATTCAAAATCATATACATCACGGAAACATCATGAACAAGAAACTCCAGGTGTAGATACAAACCAAGTACTTATCTCTACTATAAAGGCCAAAATCCTACCCAGTAAACCTCTACCTACATCTTAGTCCTCCACACCTTCCTATCAAGGGCCATGTCCTCCATAAGCTATAACTGCTCCATATCATGTCTAATTATCTCCCTCTAATATTTCTTCGGCATACCTCTATCCCACCTAAAACCATCTATAGCCAGTATCTAACACTTCTACATTGGATCATCTGTGAACCTCCTCATCACATGATCAAACTATCTGTAATGCTTCGAGACTATACTTTGGGCGTTACACAATGCTTACAATCCCAAAGGACCACAGTCTAACCCATAACTGGTACCTGCTGTGAGCACCGAATAATAATGTTAATGAAAATATATGTGAAAGTTAGGATGAAATTGGCATAAGATTCATAAGCAGAAAACAAATACTGAATACTAATAATAATACTGAAAAATTGAACATCTATCTAAAATAGTCTAGTCCGAAAGCCTCTAACTATCTGAATATAGAGATGATGGGAAAACTCCCCAACTAACTCCGACTACTGAACATACTGAACTACTGGAATTCTAAAATAATAAGTCTGTCCTTAAAATGTAACGACTCACCACTAAACTGCTACTGATAACCTGAGCTGCTAAGTATGGTCAGGAGCCCGTGTGTCTGAACGTATGATATGAGACATCATAGTGCAAAAGAAAGAGCATGCATCAGTACTTTGAATGTACTGGTATGCTAAGTGAGATAGGTTGTTATACATGGGTTCATATGCATGGAATGATAAGTGGTTGAACAAACATCATGAAATAATGGAATAAGAGTACATGTAAAAACTGTAGCTACTGATCATGTTGAGTAAGCAATACTCTGCATATAACCTTTGCTTGAATTAAACTGATACTGAAGTACTGAGTTTTGGTAACTAAATACTGATAACTGATGTTTAGACTGATACTAAAGTACTATATTCTGATTGCTATGTAGCTGTAACTGATAGCCATGGTTCTATAGAACTATCTGTGTTATTTACTGAATTTAGAGACTAAATACTGACTTCTGAGTACTGAATACTAAAACTATGACTATGGGAGTGCTTAAACTGTTACTATGGGTGTTCTCATCTAACCGACATATCCTGATTATAAACTGAGTTTGGGTCCAACCTGTTATCCCTGTTAGAAGGTTGTTAGCACCTTGCCAAGGGTTACTAAAAATGCAGTGCCAACCCTACTCTGGTAAGAAGACTCATGAAATGCATATATGATTGTGTCAACCCTAATCTGGTAGGAGGAAGACTTACCCTACATTAGCTACATAGTTCTGTAATGCAGGGACTGCTACTAAGGGTCAAACGCTCTACTGGAAGAAAAGCCCCTATCCCTGGGTTCGCTCAGTACTGAATCCTACTCTAACTTAATAGACACTGAAATTATTTTTAGAATGTACTAAGCTTGACTGAACAGTTACTGTCCGTATTAACCGACTTAACTGAGCTGAGTTCACTGAGTTCTATAACTGACTGAGTACTACTGTTTATAACATTACTGAGGCTCTCTCATAGCTACTGTAATTCTAGGTAAACAGCTAGATTTTTGGGTATTGGATACCTTCAGGACTCGATAGCATCAATAGTAAAATATGCCAAAATATCTTGAAGGCATTACATTTGTTACTTGTCCAACATGCATTCATTTTGACATTTTGTCAAAAACTTAAGAGGCATGAACTTGTACACGAATGGGACCACATGATAACATGTCATGAATTCGCTACTCAATTTACATAGGCATTCTATCAAACACTTTGGGAGCATAATTAATGCATATCGAATTCATCAATATATAAACATCATGGCTATAACACTCAACTTGCAATTCAAGGGTTTAACATGAGGATCACATAATTCTACATACTTGCTAATTAATTCACTTAAAACTTTTAATGGATCTTGATTTGAAAACCATACATCAATACATACATGAACACAATCCAATTTAAATATTTAAATAATGAAATCACTAAAATTATAGTTTAAAAAGGGTTCTTGAACTCAAACGGTGGAAGGAAACCCAAGGATGAACACATAGCATACCTTGATTATTAATTTCGTAAAGATTATGATGAGTTCTTGAGACTTGATTCTTGAGCTTGATGAACCTAGGGCTTGTTGTTGAGAGGATTTTGAGAATAATGAGTGTATTTAGACCACCTTTAGGATATTAAATCTCATGTTTTAGCTGAATTGGTGAGGGGAAATGGACCTAAATACCCTTGGAAACTCAAAATTTAATGCACAAAAATTGTCTAGTGATGCGATTGGTGATGCGCCACGTCGATGGGATCAATGCGATCACCAACGCGTCGCATCGATGGGTGCAACACGGTAGCCAATGTGATGCATTTAGATAGTGTTGGCTTGCTGCTTTGTCCATCAGAACATGACCCAAACGAGATTCAAAAATTCTGAAACCCACCCAATATGACCTATTAACATCCCTGATCGTGAATTAACTTGAAATCAACATTTTAATGTCGAAAAGATTGAAAAAAAGATCATCCAATTTTGAAGGCTAAAATGATTCTAAGTCTTAATACTTAGCTGAAATTTCTAAGCCTAGGACCTCTTTTGGCATATTATATTGGACTGAAATGACTAGGATTTTGCGAGGTCTTACCATATCTCCATAACGCCCCGAAAACGGATCCCGAAGCATCACATGGTTCTTAAGGCTACAAGTAGCCCCAAGATAATCCTTTGAGCCGTTTTCATACAATTCAACACTCATCGACAGGATTACTATAATAGAACATCAAGATATTCTCCATAATATCATAATTCAAGACGAAAGAGATGCGGAAAGTAACAAAATACGACCTCTCCACAAGACTGATTAAACTAACCATCTAGTCTGACAAGCCTCTACTAAACTGTATAACACTGAGCCATTGGGACAGACCCCAACTGACCCTAACATCAGGGATTAAAATGATAACTAAAAAAAAAGAGTGAAATCTGAAATAACCAGTCCTCGAACTATGAGGACTCACCACTGTAGAAAATGTAGACCAATGTGCTCGAAGAATCACATCAAGACTGAGAATGAGCACCTGGACCTACATTATAGGGAAAATGTAGCCCACGCACGAATACATCGGTCAGTACCATGGAATATGGACTGAGTATATGAGGGTGCATGCAATTTTTCATAAAAGTCCTATATCACAAATATTAATAGGAAAATATGCATGCTATAATAAGAGACTCACATAGCTCGAAACAAAATGATCATAATCACCATAGAGTAAAACACATCAGTGAAAACATGTAAGTCATCATAGTAAATCCCAATCACTTTCATAATCATTTTCAAGTCATCAAAACGAGTAGCTCTCATAACAATTTTCTTTAAGATATAGAAATATTCATCAAATTCTTCAAAAACGATAACTTTCTCAACTCACACTTTCAAACTATTACATTTTTCATCTCAATCAGAAGAATACACACACACTGGGAGTTTCTTAGACCGATATAATCCATGTGAGCTACATGGAGTCCAACGTCCAACCCACATTGGGGAGAGCTGTCCTATCCTTGCCATGAGAGTAGGACCTTAATCTTTTGTTCACTTGTGATCAGTATATTAATCAGCCTTAGGCTCACATTCTATGAGGGCACGTAGTTCTAGGAAAGTACCAATCATAGCTATACCTCCCACTTGGTGCTAAAGACTACTCCCGGATTGAGATCAGATCATTTCAAAAGAAAATCCACAACAACGCAATTCAATAATTCATATCAGGAGCCATCATGATGCCTCTTTTTCATAATAAATCAACATGTGGATTTCTTTTCTCATTTGAGTTCAAAAATAACTCTTTCAAGACCAAAAGGTCAAATCATTCAAATATCAAGGTGTGTATAACACATTACTTCACCAAAGATCATAATCTCAAAGAGGGTTTAAATCCCATATATCAACACTTGAGCAAAACATTTCAAGATTCATACTTTGTATAGCAAACAAGTATAACTCATATGAAAATCTGGAATTCAACTTGAAATATGATATTAACATCAAAACTCAAGGAATTTATCTTTAAGACATCACAATAATATCACAGTTTCTTGAACAAGAATATAGGATAATAGTTTCCATCTCAAATTCATAATTAAACAAGTAAAATCATGTATCTTCGTAAAATAATAAAAATTTTTGGGCACAAGAACGAAAGGGTATTCTTGTTGAAAACCTCACATACCTTTATGGTAACGGATTCATTGAAAGATTAGACCCTCAATGTTGATTGTGCAACCCTAGTTGTTTTTCTCCTTTAGTGCTCTTGGATGATGAACTTAGATTGATAATAGTGCTATGATGTGTTTAGATTCTATTAAATTCGTAAGGTTAAGTTTAGGGGTGTGTAAGGAGTACCAAAAGACTTAATTTACTTCAAAATAACTTAAAATGGAGTGTTTTTACTACCTGAAACACCAAGTGTGCTCCGCATTGCTTATCGCATACATTTACGTATGCGCTATATTGCTTATCACACAAATTTAAGTATACGCCACATTGCTTATCGCACACATTTAGGTATGTGCCGCATTGCTTATCGCACACATTTAGGTATGCGCCGCATTGCTTATCGCACACCTATTCCAGTAGCCATGTGCGATTGGTTAGGCGACGTACTGTACTTCGCAAAGCCATAACTCCTTGCACGGGTGTCGGATTTTGATAAAATTGGTATCGTTGGAAAGATAATTCGATTCTCTATAAGTTTGTGGGTAGAAATATGCAGAAATACCACATATTTATCAAGTTATGCTCATTCAAAGATGACCCTTGCGAATTCAAACACGAAAGCTTGATGGATTTCGAAACTCTTAGCTTGTACTACCTTAAGTGACTCATATAACCACACTTAACCTATAATAAGCTCTCTTATAACTAGGGTACTCTTGGTAATTCATGTGCCCAAATATGGCTTACAGAATTGGGGGTTTCACATGTACGAGCAATGGTTCGCTTTCTGGCTTAGGAAAGTCCAGGGCATTACAATATTTTCCCCTTGGGGACATTCGTCCTCAAATGACGCTGGGTATACTAAGAGTAAAGAGAAAACGAAGGGTACACAGCTGAAGAAACTTTCTAATATTGCCTCTACTTTATTCTACATTTTGGACACAATAAGGTGTGCATGAATCATGGAATCAAAGCTGAATAGTATAAAATAAATGCTGAATTACTACAACTCTGCATAGAAAAGGAGTGATTTTGAGCAGAATGGTACCTTCGGCTTGATCGGGGCTTGCGAAAAATAGGTGCGGATACTTAGATCGCATATCCGTCTCGATTTCCTAAGTTGCACCTTCAACAGATTGGTTTTGCCACAACACCTTGACCAAGGGAACTTCTTTGTTCCTTAGTCTTCGGACTTGGTGATCTAAAATCTCAATAGGAAATTGCTTAAAAGAAAGACTATCTTGCACATCAGGTTTTCAGAAGGATCTACAGCAACACAATTACCAACGTGTTTCCTAAGCATGGATACATGTAAGACAGAGTGAACAGAAGATAAATCTGAAGGAAACTCAACCTCATACGCTACCTTACCAACATGGCTAAGAACTTTGTAGGGGCCAACATAATGGGGACTAAGTTTCCCCTTCTTCCCGAACCTCTTCACTCCCTTCATGGGTGAAATCTTCAAATACACCAAGTCACCAATTTCATATTCAAGGTCTCTTCTCCTCACATCAGCATATGACTTCTGACAACTCTGTGCGGTTTTCAATCTTTCTCTAATCACTTTGACTTTTTCCATAGCCTCAAAGACCAAATCAGGACCACTCATGGCAGCTTCACCCACTTCAAACCAACCTATCGGTGACCTATATTTCCTCCCATACAAAGCCTCAAATGGTGCCATGCCAATGCTAGAGTGAAACTATTATTGCAAGCAAACTCTATCAACGGTAAATTCTCATCCCAAATCCCCTTAAAGTCAAGAGCACAAGCTCTCAACATATCCTCTAAGTTCTGGATGGTCCTCTCAGCCTGACCATCTGTTTGCGGATGGAAAGCAGAACTCAAATGCACTTGGGTACCAAGACCCTTCTGAAAAACTCTCCAAAATTGCAAAGTGAACTGAGTATCCCTATTTGAAATGATGGACAAGGGAACTCCATGCAATCTGACTAATTCCTGGATGTACAATCTAGCGTAATTCTCAGCAGTATAAGAAGTATGCATAGGAAAGAAGTGCGTAGACTTAGTCAATCTATCCACAACAACCCAAATGTAATCATGATGGCGTCGGGTAGGAGGTAAACCAATCACAAAATCCATGTTCACTCTTCCCACTTCTATGTGGGAATACTGAAATCTTGCATCATACCTTAACTTGTTGGCAGGTCGTACACTTAGTCATAAATACTACTATATCCTTCTTTACGCCACTCCACCAATAGATTTCCCGCAAGTCGTGATACATCTTGGTGGCACCAAGATGAATAGAATATCGTGCGCCATGCGCTTCAACCATAATTATTTGTCTCAGATCATCAACATTCGGAACACATAATCTATCCTGCAATCTCAACATACCATCTCCCCCTTAGGAGAAAACCTCCACCTTTTGGTCCTTGACTGATTCCTTTAGTCTGACCAAACTAGTATCTAAGTTTTGCTTCTCCTTTACTTCCAAAATCAAGGAGGATTCAAAACTACTATGCACCCTTATACTACCTTCAGCAGAGTCAAACAACCTAACCCTAAGTCTAGCAAAACAATGCACATCACAAGCCAACTCTTTCTTACCCTCTTCAATAAGTGAAACACTACCTATAGACACACTGCTTAGGGTATCTGCCACTATATTGGCCTTACTCGGATGGTACAACACACTCATATCATAATCTTTTAACAGCTCTAACCATCTTTTTTGCCTAAGGTTCAACTCTCTCTGGGTAAATACATATTGCAAAATCTTATGATCAGTGAAAACATCAACATAAACACCATACAAGTAGTGTCTCTAGATTTTTAGAGCAAACACAACAACAGCTAACTCAAGATCATTGGTGGGGTAATTCTTCTCATGGGGTTACAATTGTCTAGAAGCATAAGCTATCACCTTACCCTTCTGCATTAATACACAACCCAAACCACATCTAAAAGCATCACAATATACTGCAAAACCCTCAACACCATTAGGTAAAGTCAAAACAGGGGCTGAAGTGAGTCGAGTCTTCAACTCCTTAAAACTCTTCTCATTAGAATTGGACCACAAGAACTTCACTTTCTTTTGGGTCAACCAGGTCATAGGAGGCGTTATAGAGGAGAAACCTTCAACAAAACAGCAGTAATAGCCAGCTAGACCCAAGAAACTTTGGATGTCAGTCGGAGATATAGGTCTAGGCTAGTTTCTAATAGCTTCTGTCTTTTGGGGATCAACTCTAATACCCTCGGAAGAAATGAGATGACCCAGAAAAGCAAATGACCTCAACCAAAACTCACACTTGCTAAATTTGGCAAATAGTTGATGGTTTCTAAGAGTTTGCAAGACAATTCGGAGATGATCTGCATGTTCATTCTCACTGCAGGAGTACACCAGAATATCGTCTATAAACACGATAATAAACATGTTAAGATATGGTCTGAACACTCAATTCATGAGGTCCATGAAAGCGGTCGGGGCATTAGTTAACCCGAAAGACATAACAAGAAACTCAAAACGACCATAGCGAGTTTGAAAAGCTATTTTTGGGGTGTCACACTCTCTAACTTTGAGTTGATGATAGCCGAATCGAAGATCTATCTTTGAGAAGTAACATGCACCTTGCAATTGATCAAACAAATCATCTATTCTAGGAGGAGTATACTTATTTTTGACTGTGATTTTATTCAACCGACGATAGTTAATACACATACGCAGGGAACCATCTTTCTTTCTCACAAATTACACAGGAGAACCCCAAGGAGAAACACTGGGCCTTATGAAACCCTTATCTAACAGATCTTTGAGTTGCTCTTTTAACTCCTTAAGTTCTACAGGTGCCATACGGTAAGGAGGAATAGAAATGGGCTGGGTATCGGGAAAAAGATTATTCCCAAACTTTATCTCTCTATCAGGAGGTATCCCTGGTAGATCTTCTGGAAAGACATCAGAAAACTCATTGACTATGCTAACTGATTGGAGAGTTGGAGTCTCAGACTTAGTGTCCTTGACTCTGACCAGATGATAAATGCACCCCTTAGAAATAAGTTTTCTAGCTTTAATATAGGAGATAAAATGACTCTTGAGAGATAAAGAACTCCCAGACCACTCAAACACAGGTTCATCAGGAAACTGAAACTTGACCACTTGGGTATGACAATCTCTAGAGGCATAACAAGAATGAAGCATGTCCATACCCAGAATAACATCGAAATCCACCATGTCTAACTCAATCAGATCAGCCAACATGACTCTATGAAGGACTATATCAGGACACTTTCTATACACTTTCTGGGCAACAATCAAATCACCAACTGGGGTAGAAACTAAGATAGGCTTAGGAATATTTTCAGGACTCATTTCAAAATTCACAGCAACCAGAGGCGTAACATATGAAAAACTGGAACTAGGGTCCACCAAAACATAGACATCAAATTATAGTATACGGAGTATACCAGTAACAACATCGGAAGAGTCCTCCTTCTCCTGGCGAGATGGCAAAGCATAGAACCTATTCTGGTGCTGACCGCCAGCAGTGCTAGAAGAGGCACCCTGAGTTGGGGCTGGGCGAGTCACCTGAACTAGAGCACTAGCAGTTTGAGTCTGAGTTTGAGGGCGATTATCACGACTTCCTTGCCTGGCATGTGGGCACTCCCTAAGTTTGTGACCCAAGTCACCACACCCGAAACAACCTTTCGTCTCACCCTAATACTCACCCGAGTGAGTCCTACCACACTTAGGAAATGGAGGATAATTTGGCTTACTAACAACACTGT
Source organism: Capsicum annuum (assembly GCF_002878395.1). Lineage (NCBI taxonomy): Eukaryota > Viridiplantae > Streptophyta > Magnoliopsida > Solanales > Solanaceae > Capsicum > Capsicum annuum. Next base: position 21,669,736 of record NC_061116.1, on the reverse strand, counting down.
AGTGGGACCTGGCTGTATATGACCTTCTACCTTGCTCCTTCCCACCCCTATGTATGGAAGTACTAGGTGACAATGGTGCTGGTGTAGATGAACGGTTCTAAAACTGAGGGCGATTCCCTCCCTGTGATCTAGTCTGACCCTGTCCGTGCTGCTTGGACCTAGCTCTCTTATTCCCTCTCATTCTATTCCTCTCCTTGATCTTGTCTGCTTTAATCTATTGGACATGAGTCATCAGCTTGGAAAGATTCATCTCACTATTTAACATAGTAGACCTGCACTCCTTAATAATATAGCTAGACACTCCTGTCATAAATTTACTCATACTGGCTTGATTATCAGCTACTAAGTCAGAAGTATATTTGGCCAACTGATTGAACTTCAGACAGTACTCTTTAACAGTCATAGAACCTTGTCATAAGTTTATGAACTCCTCTACCTTCGCCTCTCTCATCTCTAAAGGGAAAAATGTATCCTGGAACTCCTGCCAATACGTAGGGACGACACCCTCATCTCTACCCTTCCTCCAAGCAACTACCCTATCATAAGTAAGGTCTTTCAACCAATATGCTGCCAACTCCATACTATGCTTCTCAGAGAGATGCATCACTTGAATAATCTTTTGCACCTTCTCTAAGTACAACTGTGGATCCTCAACTGGCTTGGACCCATAAAATTCCGATGGATTCATCCGTATAAAGTCAAAGATCTTCGCAGTAGCTAGATCACCTCCTTGCTGTTGTGGAGGAAGGGCCGGATTGACCTAAATATTTGCAGTGACAGCTTGGGCCAGTGCCTGAAAGGTTGCCCAAAATTTGGCATGGGATATATTTTCATTCAGTGGGTTAGTAGGCTGGGGTTGCTGACCATCACTATTTCTTCTAGCTCGATGAGAAGGAATATTTTGAAAGAGGAGAGCACGAATTAATAGCTGAAAGGAAACAACTGTAAGCATGATGGACTTCTGAAAGAAAGAAATAACAATTTTTCCTAAAACATCTCGTAGCCTCTTGCTTATAGATGTGGTGCCCTACACACCGATGATCAAGACTCTACTTAACACGGCTTGCCAGACTCCTAAGACTCCAATAACCTTAGGCTCTGATACAAAGTTTGTAACACCCCAAAAATGAGTCCCGAAGGGTCACATGGTGGTTAAGGCTACAAGTAGCCCCAAGGTAACCCCATACCATTCAACACTCATCGATAGGATTACTATAATCAAACATCAAGATATTCTCGATAATATCATAATTCAAGACAAAAGAGACCACACCGTGTTCTAAAAGCTATTTTTAGAACATTACATTCTCTGACTCTAAGCTAATGATAGCCTGATCTGAGGTCTATCTTAAAGAAGTAACTGGCACACTGAAGTTGGTCAAACAAGTCATCGATTCTTGCAAATGGGTAGTTGTTCTTGACGGTGACTTTGTTCAACTGACAGTAGTCAATACACATTCGGAGGGAACCATCTTTGTTATGCATGAATAGAATTAGTGTATCCCACAAAGAAATACTGGGTTTGATAAATCCCTTATCTAGGAGATCTTTCAATTGCTCTTTTAATTCTTTAAGTTTATCTGAAGCCATTTTTTATGATGGAATAGAGATAGGCTGAGTGTCTGGAAGAAGGTGTATTCTGAATTCAGTTTCCCTTTTAAGAGGAACTCCAGGAAGATCTTCAGGGAACACATCTGGAAATTCACATGCTACTGGAACTGACTTAAGATTAAGGGTCTCTGAACTAGAGTCTTTCAACCGAATAAGATGATAGACACACCCATTGGATATCATTTTTATCGCTCTAACTTATGAAATAAGCTAACCCCTAAGTGCTAAATTACTATCCCTCCATTCTAGGATAGGTTAATTTGGGAACTAAAAATATCCAACTCTATTTCTATATTCAACTAAAAAATAACATGAATTAAGCCAATCCATGTCGAGAATGACATCAAAATCTATCATTTCTAACTCTACTAAGTCTGCTGAAGTAATACCATAATCGGATAGTTCCTATATATCCATTGGGCTATGATAGATTTACCCACTAGGGTAGAGACCTAGAAGGGCTCTGCTAAGATTTCAGGACTGACTTTGAAGTCAACAACTACATAAGGAGTTACTAAGGACAAAGAAGCTCCTGGATCTAGTAAAGCATAAATATATAAATGATAAACTTTTAATGTACCAGTGACCACATCAGGAGAACTTTCCTGATCCTATCAGGACTAAAATGCATAGAGCCTATTTGGGTATTTCCTACAAGTGGCACTGGAAGCAACACCGTGCTGAGATAAGAGATTGTACTAAGCTGGGGGACGATTTTGCTGACTCTATAAACCCACCTAAGGAAACTCTATGACCCTATAGCCTGGCTTGTCACATCCAAAAAATACATCACTGTCGGCTCTACAGACACCATGATGGTTTCTACCACACTTCTAATAAAGAGGATTTATTCAATCACTGTAACACTATCCTAAGATTTAGAGCCTGGTGCCCTATCCTTATTACCATTTTTGAATTTAGGCACTAGAGAACTGGCCGAGGATGGATCTAGAAATAAAGATTTTGGGCGAGACTAGGAATGATTGCCACCCTCCAACTTAGGCAGAGTGAAGTTGAAACTACTTGTTCTACCCCTCTTGTTCTCTCTCTCTTTCTCCTTAGTCTTATGATTCTCTATCTACTAAGCATGGACCATCAACCTATCTAATTCCATCTCTATAATCACCATTGTTGTCCTATACTCCCTGACCACAGTGTTATATACACCAAATACATACTTACTCATCTTAGATTTGCTATCAGCTATCACATGAGGAACATATCTAGCTAATTAAGTAAACTTGAGGGAATACTACTTCAATATCATGCTGCCCTACTTCAAGTTAATGAACACTAAAACCTTGGCTTCCTACAACTCCAATGGGAAAATTATAACGCCCCAATTTTCTGGAATCAGAATGCCACACGATGCTCTTGATCTCAAAGGACCATAAGATAACCCTCTACTGATATATGTACCTAAGCACTATATAATATAATATAATAAATGTGGAAAATTTGTGGAAAACTTGCTATAAGGTTCAAAATGTCTAAAACAATCAATACTGAAAATGGAATACTAATACATCTGTCTAAAAAACCTCTATCTGTCTGAACTATAGAGTTGATGGAACATATCCCCAACTAACTCTGTCTACTTAAAGTAAATTGAATCTAATGCCATAGTAAAATAAGGATCATACTCGAATGAAGAGGACTCACTGCTATGTCTACTGCTGCTGACTGAGTCTGGACTGCTAAGGGTACTCTGGATCTCGCGCTTCTAAACCTATAGTATAAGACACCATAGCGCAAGAGTAAATTATACATCAGTACTTTGAACGTACTAGTATTCTAGATGAGGTAAGGCTAAATGCAAGGGCTTATGCATGAACATAGCTCAACTGAATAATCATGAGAGTACTGCATGAGGACATATGTATGAATGCACAACCATAACTGAAATCATCGTGACTCGGAATACTGAGACTCAGATACTACTTTACTAATATCTGAACTTACTACTAATACCAAGAAACTAAATAACTGAATCTTCTGATATTGATAACTGAGTACTGAAGTTGAGATCATTCCTATCTAGCAAGTGATCTCTAAATCTGATTATACTGAAGCTTATTAACTGAATCTACTCATATGAATGACTGAGTTCTAAGCTTGCTACTATCAACTGACTAAATCTTTTATTAAATCTTTCTAACAGATGATCTCTAAATATACTAATAATGATAAAGAATTATTGTATCTGAGATCAGGCCTACCTAGTGGAAGTTCTCTGAATATTTTAATAATAGAAATAATGGACTGAGTTTGAGATCAGGCCTATCTGATGGGTGATCTTTAGATCTATTAGTACTAATTATGATATCTTTATGTAAGGCCAGGACTATTTAGCAGGTGGTCTATGAATCTATGGAACTATCTAAGTTCCTCACTGAGATGGGTGACGGTATCTGACAGTCCTGATTTTTGAGTTCTTGTCTGAAGACTGATATTGAAACAACAACTGTGGGAGTTCTTACTTAATGACATTCCCCGAATTTGATCTAGTGGGGACCAACCTGTAACCCCAGATAGAAGGGTGTCAATACCGTGCCATGAGTAAAGACCTATGCCATGGTCAAGCCTCTCTAATAGGTGACCCTGAACAGGAAGTCAAGCCTAATGCAGCATGATAGTCAAACCTTAATCCAATAGGTGACTCCTGGTCCTGCATTGGCTATACAATTCTAGATTTTAGGGATTTTTGCTAATGACTTTGACTCTTTAATGGAAAGCTGTTATCCCTACACTCGCTGGGTGCTAGCTACTACTCCCAACTGAAAGACTCTGAATTGATTCTTATACTAAACTAAACTAAACTGAATCTTTTACTGATTTGATTATCTTACTTGACTAATTTGACTGATTTTACCTAATTTCATTATTTGATGGAATACTACTGAATCTTGTTATCTGACTAGATGATACTAAGTTTTGAATTGATTACTTGAATAATACTGAGGTATGAAACTGAATTCTTGAATACTACTAAGATCTAAGCTGAGTTATGAACTGAAGTTGGAATGATAATGATACTTATGTTACTGAGATTTCTTAAGTTTTGTAACTATCTGGGAGTTCTGGAATATGTAACTGATTGAGTTTTAACGATCATGGCTTGATTGAGATTATCATAAAAGCTGATACTAGCTCTAGACAATAGCTAATTTGTCAGGTATGCATGCCCCTAGGACTCGATAACATAAATAGACAAGACTTGACCACTCTTGCATAATAACATATCAATAGACTATCATTCGCAACATAGTCAATAAAGCATTACTTCAAGCACTTGGGAATCTTAATCATGTAATTGTATAGGGAGGCATGCTATTGCCACTTAACTTATTCAGGAATAAACACACATGGGAGTGCTTACAACAGATCTTAATTCATTCACAAAGGTCCTTCAACAAACACTTGGCATCAACTTGTTGACACATAATAGGGGATTTTATACTTAACATGCTACAATGGTACTATCTTCTTCACATAAGCATTCTATCAAACATATGGGAGGCACACTTTCGACATAAAACATTCAATGCACCCAATTAACATGATTACATAATTCAACATACTTCTTGAGGGAGCTTTATCATAAAAATCACATAATCAACACATACTAAGGTCAAAGCTTGAATCTTTATAATCAAAACATGAATCAAAACTTATCAACAACATGAACTTTAATTTCTACTCACATAAATCATGAAAACTCATAAAACATAAACTTGATAGTTTTGAAAAGGATTCTTTAACTTCTTGGGTGGAAGGAACCCAATAATCAACATCTAACATGCCTTAGTTTCTTGATTTTTGAAAAGTTAACGGAGGAATCTTGAGTTCTTGAACTTTTGGATTGAAACCCTTGATTGTTCTTGAGGAAAATTGAGAGAAGACTAGTATATTTGGGTGAAATAATGAGAAATATCATGTTAAAGAGTATATATAGGTATAGGAAAATGATCGTCTTGCCCTTGGAATTAAAATAACGGAATCTGATACATCCCAATTTTTATGATGGTGCAATGCACTATATTCACGCCAGATTACTAGAAATTGGACAATTGGGAAACTGAGCCTTGGCGCAACTCGGTGAAAATTGCGTTGCCACCTTGGTTGTGAACTGGAAAGACACTGCGATGTGGTGGAATCACGGAGGCTCACTGGATTATGACAATTGCTATTTTGGCTGGCTCTGCGATGCGCTAAAGTACCAGGTGGTACACTGTCTTACTAAAATAGCTTAAACTCTTCGCCCGAGTGATGGATTTGGGTGAATTTGGTATCGATAGAAATCTAATTCAATTCTCTATCGATGAAATTTGGTATTACTTTAGAAGTCACTTCTCGATCTTTTAGGGACGGAATTACACTTCACTTGACACGCTCTAAGGCTCAGACTACAAGGAAACTTTGCTGGGTCTTATAAAAATCCTATCTATATGTAATACCCCAAACTTTCTTTAAGCCTAATTTAGCCTTCAGAAGATGAAGAGATGATTTCCTAAGTGAATAATGTTTAAATCAGATAGGTTTTTCCCAATTTTGACCTTTTATCATGTAGGAAATTAAATTAGCTTTGTAACGATACCAATTTTGGCCAAATCCAATAAAGGGGTGAGAAGTAATGGTCGTTTTTCTGAGAGTTGTCAGAATTGCCCAGGTGCGATGGGCAGGTTGATGGACCGTTGAGCTTGCGACGGACCGTTGCTCAAGCTGTCGCAACTAAGGTAGTATACCCTTTCACTGAGCAAGTGCAATGGTCAGGCTAATGGACCATCGATCTATCGATGGACCATTACCCAAGCCATCATAGCTAAGGCAGTGAGTACCTATTTCGATCCAAATGCGATGGTCCGGTCGACAAACCGTCGAGCCAGCGACAGACCATCGCAGATCTCGTCCAACAAATTTAAAGCTGTATTGAAAGGACTTTTTGGTTGTTTACATTTTTTTTATCACCTATATATATCAAAATGAAGCATAGAACTTTAAATTGATCCAAAGCATCAAGAACTAGGGTTTTCTTTTAAGATTAACCCTCAAGAGCAAAATCCAATTCCTTCTTCAAGATTTCACAATAGTTTTTGTGAATTGATTTAGGATTGAAGGTTCACAAGTCAAAAGCTTCAAGAACTCTCATTCAAGAGTACAAAAGAGAGTCTCAAGAAAACTTGTTCATCTAAATTCATAATCCAAGGTATGTGGGGTTTTAACAAGGGTAACTCTCTCACCTTTGTTCCTAAAGGCTTATTTTAAATACAAGTTTCTACAAATTATGATATTTTCCATGAAATTAAAGTTAGGGTTTATACCTATTATTATTGTTTGCAAGAGTTAGAGATTTCCCATGGAATAAAGGTTGAATTACATGATTTTGTTTATATTTCCATGCTTATTTACAATTTTCTTGATTTTAAGATGATTTTGAATATTTTGTTATCAAGAATGAATTTTGAGATGTTGAAATCATGAGATTCATATTATGACTTATTTTTACAATATCTTGATTAAGATGATTGTAAGATATTTAAGATGATGGTTGAGCATGAAGTTTAAATATGATTTTAACGCATTAAAGCTTTATATTTTAAGTCCTAAGTACAAGTGATGAGTTTATAAAGAGATTATGATCTCAAGTTTTGTTGATAAGTTTTGATAAGTACTTTCAAAAGCTATGATAGGAACCCACACTACTTATGATTTAAATCTAAGAGAAGCATAATTTGGTCTTCATTATAAACCCTTGAGTTATTTTAAGGTGGATTTCCTAAAAGTTCTAAGCCTAAGTACGGGAGTAGAATTTAGCATCGAGTTGGGTATGATTCCAAGGTCTCATACCCCAGAACTACGTGCCATCGCAGGATTAAAATTTATGTCCCCGAGGATGAGATAGTGATCCCTAAAGTTAAGGTTCTAGTCTGATGGCAAGTGTAGAAAAACTCTCCCCAACATGGGAAAGACGTTGGACTCCATGTCAGTTCACATGGTTTAGTCGGTTAAGAGAACCTCCCTGCTAGTAAGAGCAAATAACAACTTTTGAGTATATTTCTTAAGATAAGTATTTTCCCTAATGATTTTAGGAACTAAGTGTAAAGGCTTACAAAACTTATTTAGATATTGAATTATTTAAGATTTTTAGTTACAGAGTTATGACTTTAGTTTTTAGATACAAAGGTGAGCTCCTTTTTTACTTAGACTCTATGAATTGAGATAAAGTATTTCTTATGCAGAAAGAAATTTCAAATTTCATTTAGCTTAAAAGATTACGAGAACAAGATGAGAATACAGATTTTAGAACTAAATGTTGTGGCTTACGATATTTGTAAAGCATGCTTTGCTTTTTATGGCTACTTATTTCAGTATTTCAGATATTCCAGCTTATGTGAGTCACGTTAATTTTGCATGCATTTTTTTTATAAATGATGACTATGAGATATGTTTTAACTTATGCATTCACCCCCATATACAAAATACATTGTCAAAGTACTGATCCACATAGATGTCTATGTGCTATATTGTCTCATAATGTAGGTATAAGTTTCAGCATGTACATTCTGACTCAAACAATTGCAAATTTCAGCCTGTGAGATAATGAGTCCTCCTACTTTGGGGACTTCAGTTATACTTATTTATATACTTTACTTTCTCATTCATACATATTGATTAACGATAGTTGGAATAGCTTCCTAACTATCAATAGTTAGTATTAGTAGAGGCTTTATAGATAGACAGTAGAGTTAATGTATTCAGTTTCAGTTTTCTTTGTAAAAGTAGAGTTGTAATCATGTGAATTCAGTTGTGTATTGAACAGATTTCAGAAAAAAATTATCTTCCATTGATTTTATCCAGATTAATATATTTTTTTTAGTTGTGTATGAGTTTTCCCAGTAGAATGGTTAGCTTGGGGTCATTTATGATCCTAAGCACTGTGTGACATCTCGGGACCCATTTTCGAGGCATTACAAACTTGGTATCAGAGAATAGAGCTCAAGTGTCCTAGGGTGTCTGTTAAGCCGTGTCTAGTGGAGTCTTGCGAAATGGTACGGAGAAATCTGTACTTTTCTTCAAGAGGCTACATGCCATTTAGGAAATATTTCCCTTCTTTCTAGTCTCAGATTGTGCTATAGAATGGTTCTCTACAAAACTTATTCAGATTCTCATCTTTCTCTATTTGGACCATCTCTGTCTTATTTTCAAGGTAACCGAAAAAGTTAAGCTTAAATATTTACAGATAGAGCTTTCACAGATAGTGCCTACAAATAGTTATAGGATTGTACACAGTCTCAAAAGTATCTCATCAATACTTTTAAGTTCCAAACTTTGAAGGACTTTATTCATGTTCATGGAAATAGTATGCTAAGCCCAAGCCAGATGTGCTTTCAGATTCCTCCTCAGAATTTGTAATGTTAATCTATACTTCCCTATTTATACATCATTCTTGAGATAACACAATTATCAAGTTCCAAATTCCTCCCCTGATAATGCTCTCAGATTTGCTAGTAAGAAGTTTCAGAATGCACCTAAAGGGTTTGAGAGGAGCTCTTTAGTGTGTCATAAGTCCCTCAAGCTGAAATTTATGTCCTCATTTTTATGAGTTGTTCAGTTGATATAGAATTAGATATGTATTCGAATTGCCTGCTGACCCTTATTATACAGATAATGCTCTTGAGAGAAGATAGGATGAACCTAGAATATTAAGTGTAGTGTGCATTTGAGAGATATATAAACTTTAGTGTTATGATTTATGAATAGTAGAACCTTATTATCATTACAAGTATTGGTATAGAAGAGTAGTTCAAGAAGATGTAGGAATAATGATCGGTAGGAAGTATAAATGCAAGATTATGTATGTTATCGAGATACGTCAAGGTGATATATCCTTGTGTGTTAGTTTAGTGGAAGGTAGAGATAGAGTTATTAGTTATTGTGAATTGTTGTTTGCTTGAAGTAAGGAAGGAGTTATTGATTGTAATACCCCGTATACTTCTAAACTAGAAACTAAACCGTTCTTCCTACGTGTGAAACCTCTATTCTTGTAATTCATATTTGAGTACATCATTTACAATGAGTAACCTAGTGAAAAGACAGTTTATGATGTGTTTAACGTGTTCATAGGAGTCACTTAAGGTAATGCAAGCTAAGAGCTTTTGAATCCATCAAGTTTTAGAATTTAATTTTGCAAGGGTCATATTTAAATGAGTGTAACTTGATGTTATGTGGTATTTTGTCATATTTATACCCACCAAATTTTAGAGAATATAATTAGCTTTCGAACGATACTAATTTCGCCTTAATCCAATACCCGAGCAAAATGTTATGCCCATTTTCCTAAGAGATAGTAAGGGTATGCGATTGGTTAGGCACCACCCAACCAAACTTAGGTGATTGGTTAGGTACCGCCCAACCAAACTTAGGTGATTGGTTAGGCGCTGCCTAACCAAACTTAGGTGACTGGTTAGGGCTGTCCAACCTGGCTTGTGCAATTACTTGGGCATCGCCTAAGTTAGTTCCAAGTGCCAAAAACACTCTGTTTTGACTTATATCAAGGGTGTTGAAGTCATTTCACACTCCTAAACCGTCCCTAATCACTCCAAATCATTGATAAAGGGGTTTTTAAACACATAATTACAATACCTAAGCCCTAAATCAGTCAAGTTATGAATAGTAGAACCTTATTATCATTAGAAGTATTGGTATAGAAGAGTAGTTCAAGAAGATGTAGGAATAATGATCGGTAGGAAGTATAAATGCAAGCTTATGTATGTTATCGAGATACGTCAAGGTGATATATCCTTGTGTGTTAGTTTAGTGGAAGGTAGAGATAGAGTTATTAGTTATTGTGAATTGTTGTTTGCTTGAAGTAAGGAAAGAGTTATTGATTGTAATACCCCGTATACTTCTAAACTAGAAAATGAACCGTTCTTCCTACGTGTGAAACCTCTAATCTTGTAATTCATATTTGAGTACATCATTTACAATGAGTATCCTAGTGAAAAGACAGTTTATGATATGTTTAACGTGTTCATAGGAGTCACTTAAGGTAATGCAAGCTAAGAGCTTTTGAATCCATCAAGTTTGAGAATTTAATTTTGCAAGGGTCATATTTAAATGAGTGTAACTTGATGTTATGTGGTATTTTGTCATATTTATACCCACCAAATTTTAGAGAATATAATTAGCTTTCCAACGATACTAATTTCGCCTTAATCCAATACCCGAGCAAAATGTTATGCCCATTTTCCTGAGAGATAGTAAGGGTATGCGATTGGTTAGGCGCCACCCAACCAAACTTAGGTGATTGGTTAGGCACCACGCAACCAAACTTAGGTGATTGGTTAGGCGCCGACTAACCAAACTTAGGTGATTGGTTAGGGCTGCCCAACCTGGCTTGTGCAATTACTTGGGCATCGCCTAAGTCAGTTCCAAGTGCCAAAAACACTCTGTTTTGACTTATATCAAGGGTGTTGAAGTCATTTCACACCCCTAAACCGTCCCTAATCACTCAAAATCATTGATAAAGGGGTTTTTAAACACATAATTACAATACTTAAGCCCTAAATTAGTCAAGTTACGATTCAAAAACCTTCCTCTCTTCCCAAGAACAAAATCTAAGTTTACCTCTCAAGAATCAAGAAGTTAAGCTCCAAATTCAAAGTTCTCTACAAGGATTCTTTCAATCAAGCTTGAATGTCCAATCTTTCAATGAATCTGTTACCATAAAGGTATGTGGGGTTATGAACAAGAACACCCTTTCGTTCTTGTGCCCAAAATATTTATGTAATTACGAAAGATACATGATTTTACATGTTTTACTATGAATTTGAAATATTATTTTATATACCATGTTGTTTTTCAAGATATTATAATATTTCTAAATGGAAACGATAAATTCCATGAGTTTGATGTTGTTATTATGCTTAAAGCTGAAATTTCTAGATTTTTAAATGAATTATGCATGTTTATGATATAAAGCATGAACTTTGAGATGTTTTGTCAAAGTATTGATATATGAGTCATTAAAACCTCTTTGAGATTGATGTTTTTGGGAATTTATATGCTACATGCACCAAAGTTTAGACTATTTGGAAGCAATTTAGAAATATTTGACCTTTTTGTCACAATAGAGTTGAAATCCACTTTATGAAATGAGATTAGAGATTTTATCATTGATTTCCTTATTAATTATGAGATTAACTTTAAAGTGAATTTTCTTGAAATTTTTAAGCATAGTATTGGGAGTAGTATTTAGCACCGAGTTGGGTATTTTACTACGGTTTCGTACATTAGAACTATGTGCCACTGTAGGTTGAGATATTTATTCCCACTATATGTGGATGACTATGATAGTGATCACTGAGATGAGATTGTTCTATTCTGATGGCAAGGGTAGAATAGCCCTAACCTTAAGGGGGAATGTCGTGGGACATCATGGATGCTCACATGGTGTACATGTTGGTTAGAAGAACCTCCCAAGTAGTTGTCCCCCACTCTTAAAATAGTTTATAGTTTTAAAGATTTAAGATAAAGTATTTACTATGCATAATGAGTTTCAGAATTCATTTAGCCTATGAGTTTTGAGAACAGAAACAGGACTCAGATTTTAGAACTAAGTGTAATGGCTCACAAGATGTAGATTTTGTGCTTTACTATTCATGATTTATATATTCAGATTTTAGATTTACTCGAGCTTTGTGAGTCATTTACATTTAGTATGCATGATTTATAAATGATGATTATGAGATATTATTTTACTTATTGCATGCACCCCTATATGCTCGGTACATTTTCCATGGAACTGACCCACATATTCCTATGTGGGCTACATTTTCTCAGAATATAGGTACAAGGTATAGTGTACATCTTCAGATCCAGTCAGTTCGCAGCATCCAGTCAGTAGATGATGAGTCCTTTGGATTCAAGGCCTTGAGTTAGTTATATAGTTTGAGAAGTGTTGTATTTTCTTTATTCATTCATATTGAGTTGGGTTAGTCGGGAGTCATGACTCGGCTACCTACAGTTAGTACTAGTAGAGTCTTCATAGACTATCAGTAGAAGTTGATGTATTTCGTTTCAGTTTTGGTTGTAAAAGCTGAGTTGTAATCTTATAAATTTAGTTTGGTATCTATCATATTCAGAAAAGAGTTATTTTCCACAGATTTGTATAGATTTATAATTTTTGTTCAGTTGCTTATGAGTTATGCCAGTAGAAGGGTTAGCTTGGGGTCACTTGTTATCCTAAGAATTGTGTGATGCCTCGGGACCCAATTTTGGGGCGTTATATAGATAATATTTATTATGATTTAAAGTATAGGATATTAATGAAGTATTTAGTTTTTTAGTATCATTAATTTAGGCTTCCCTAGAGGTTGCAAAAAGGAGTTAAGCTGAAATTTATAAAGATATGATGGTAATTTTGATGTATAGAAGGGTAAATAGTAATGAGGTCTAGAAGGAGGATGTGTTAATTGATTATGAAAAGATAAGCTGTATGATTTTGATCGAATATTATTGCTATGAAGTTCTAGTGGGACTAGTGTTTCTTGATGTTTTATTCTATAGATTCCAAGTGAGATTAGTATGTAGGGTGGGTTGTCAAATCATGCTTAGAACCAAACACTAAGTTTAAATAGTAGATGATTAACAAGGTGGATGTAATAATTTCTTGGTTAGTGTGGCTAGTTGTATGGAAGTGATCTAGTAGGATTGAACAGTGTATGCAAGAGCTTAAGTTTATTTCTTCGCAATGAAGTATGATATTGCAGGTATGACTAGAGGAGCGCCCAGGGTGATATGGGGCTTCAATATTTTATAAACTTAATAAGTTTTGTATGGTTATTTGTACCCCTATAATTGATAAGTATGAATGAGGTTGTGTAGTATATGGTGTTTTTTTCGCATATGGGTTACAGGTTGGTGGTGTGGTAAGTTAGAGATGTGATATTAGTAGAGTATGAGGGAATTTCAGCAAAGGTTTAGAGATATCCCTATTTAGTGTTAGAATCTAAGTTGGCGAGTGTTTAAGTTGTTATATGATGACTTATGGGGCTATTGAAATCTAAGAGTTGAATCTTAGAAAGAGGCGTTAACATTGGGTGTTATACGTGAAGATACAGTCCTTCAAGGTAAGTTTAGTTTTATAAGAATTGATTTCATCCCGGACTCTAGAATAAAGTAATTGCGGTTTAGATTAAAGTTTATATAGTAGTTCACAAACTGAGAGTGATGGCTTAAGTCTAAGGGGGAGATAATAGAAGGAGTAACCAAGTCAGACTTCCACATTCTTGTTGAAATTCCTGCGTAGTGTAGAAAACCCCTAAGAGGGGATAATGCTCGACCCATTCTTATTTTAGTATTTCAAGTTATCCCAATACCTACTCATGCCTTATGTTTTAGTTCCATGATCATAGTTCATGTTCATGCATATGAGAAAGAATCATGTACCCTCCTAGTTCCCAAAATGAGGAGTTCCAATTCTTTCAGTGGTTGGAATCACATTCCACAAGTGATGAATTCCAAATTTAGGTCATACAACCCATGACTCATGTGCTCAAGCTTTACAATATGTTTAGTTAAAGCATTCAAGAAATACTTTTAATGATCAATCAAATTCGGATTTATATCATGCATGTCCTCAGATTAGACCGCTTTGATGAGTTCATGATGTTAAATATCCTATTCCTCAAGCCTCAGTTGAGTGTCAAGTTATACACAGTATCCTTTCATTATTCAGGTTCTCATGTTGTAACCTTTGTGTACGCACAGTTGTCTAGATGGGAGAGAGTAAACATTTCTTGTTAATGGAAGATTGTTGGGTCTTATTTTAGCTAAGACTATAAGTGTGAATTAGGATTGAGGTCAAGTTATTAATACACGTCATGGATAGTCAAGGTTTTATATGCTATGTGTGAGTATATGAAATTTTATGTATGTCTTCTCAAGAATAGTGCATGGAATTTGTTTTTGATAGAGATTTGTAGGATATGGAAAAGATTCCTTATGAGCGTTTGTTTAGATGTGCATATGGAGTTATGAAGATAGGATTGAAGGTCATGTTTGTATACATACAGATGGATGCATTAAGCATTAATGAATGTCTCATATTAGGTGGATTTTAGTTGTTGGAGTGGTAGTGAGGATTATTCTAGAGATAAGAAGTTGTGAAAAGTGCAGATGCGTGTTAATTTATAATTCTGACTGGTGTTATGTTATGGTGTTATGTGTGATACCTTATGATTTTGAGTTAGGCTTGACCATAATGAGAGAGTTGGGTTTAGTTAGACTTTGGTAAATGGATTTGTCAATGGCTATGTCAGAATTATAGGTTGAGTCAATGAGTATGGTATTTAAGGGGAAAGTTTAGTTGAGAGAGTATTTTAGAAGTGTGTTTAAGCTTTAAAGTGAGAAGTTGCATTGCTTGAGGCCTAGTACTTCTTTCCCGACTTATGATTCACAGGTCTATGTTCCATACCATATTTGGAGCAATGTTGTAATTCCTTATTCTGAGATCTTGTTCAGATCATGCCCAGAGTCCCTTACTCCCTAATGGCCTTAGAATTTTCTTATAAAGGTGTTAAAGAAATACCCTATTTAGGGGAGAACATTCAACATGATTTAGTCCGTGTAACCAGAAATCCAGTTTACATCTTCTGGTCTAGTCTAGTCTCACTACCCAGAATTTCGTGAGTATGAATATTTCAAGAGATTGTTTGTTTGCATCCAAGTAGATTGCAAAATTTAGTTTAGTACATGCATTATGCATCAGTTTTAGATATTAAGTCATGGTTTAGTACATAAGTATCCTGTATATCATCTTAGTCTTTTCTAGTATTTCAACCAAATTAGTATCATTCTGGGATGAATGATCTCAAGGAAGGGGTGTTGTAATGCTCCTAGTTTTAATGTCATAAACCTCTCATCTCTTATCTGTGAACTCAGATCCAGCCGAAGGTGATAGTCTTCCATAATTCAATTCTTTTCTAATCAAAGATTCAGCTATATAGCTATTGTTATTATAAGTTCATGCATTTCCAGAAGTACTCAAAGGATTAAAAGGATGTAGAATCAATTTAGTAATCTATTTCAGCTATGTATACTCAGTTTTCTCAGCTAGCCAACCTCATTCGAGGATGAATATTTCCAAGGGAAAGATATTGTAATACCTCGAACTTTCTTTAAGCCTAATTTAGCCTTCATAAGATAAAGAGAAGACTTAGTAAGTTAATAATGTTTAAATCAGATATATTTTTCCTAATTTTGACTTTTTATCATGTGGAAAGTTGAATTATCTTTCCAACGATACCAATTTCGTCCAAATCTGATGTCGGGGTAAGAAGTTATGGCCATTTTTCTGAGAGCTGTCAGAACTGGCCAGGTGCGATGGGCAGGTTGACGGACCATCGAGCTTGCGATAGACCATCGCAACCAAGGCAGTATACCCTTTCACTAGCCAAGTGCGATGATTAGGCTGACGAACCATCAAACTAGCGATGGACCATCGCCCAAGCCATCACAGCTTAGGTTGTGAGTAACTATTCTGATCCAAGTACGACGGTCGGGCCGACGGACTGTTGAGTCAGTAACGGACCATCGCACGAGCCGTCGTGTATCCCATTCAACAAATTTAAAAACGTTTTGAAAGGAATTTTTGGCCTTTTCCACTTTTTTTAACACCTAGATATATCAAAAGGAAGCATAGAACTTCAAATTGATCCAAAGCATCAAGAACTAGGGTTTTCTCTCAAGATTAACCCTCAAGAGCAAGATTAAATTCCTTCTTCAAGATTTCACTGTAGTTTATGCGAATTGATTTAAGATTTAAGGTTTCCAAGTCAAAAGCTTCAAGAACCCTCACTCAAACGTACGAAGGAGAGTCTTAAGCAAACTTTTTCATCTAAATTCATAATCCAAGGTATGTGGGGTTTAAACAAGTGTAAATTTTCACCCTCGTGCCCAAAGGATTATTTGAAATACAAATTTCTGTAAATTATGAAATTTTCAATAAAATTGAAGTTAGGCTTTATACCCATTATTATTGTTTGCAAGATTTTGAGATTTCCCATGGATTAATGGTTGAATTACATGATTTTTTTATATTTCCATGCCTATTTACGAATTTTCCATATTTTAAGATGAGTATGAATGTTTTGTTATCAAGCATGAATTTTGAGATATTGAAATCATGAGATTCATATTATGACTTATTTTTCCAATATCTTGATTGAGATGATTATAAGCTTTTTAAGATGATGGTTGAGCATGAATTTTAAATATAATTTCGATGCATTAAAGTTTTATATTTTGAGAACCTAAGTACAAATGATGAGTTTATAAGGAGATTATGATCTCAAGTTTTGTTGATAAGTTTTGATAAGTAGTTTCAAAAGCTAAGATAGAAACCCATCCTACTTATGATTTAAAGATAACAGAAGCATAATTTGGTCTTCATTATAGACCCTTGAGTTATTTTAAGGTGGATTTCCTAAAAGTTTTGAGCCTTAGTATGAGAGTAGTATTGAGCACCGAGTTGGGTATGATTCCAAGGTCTCATACCCCAGAACTACATGCCATCGCAGGATTGAGATTTATGGGCTCGAGGCCGAGAGAGTTATCACTAAAGTTAAGATTCTATTCCGCTGGTAAAGGTAGAACAACTCTCCCCAATGTGGGCAAGACATTGGACTCAATGTCAGCTCACATGGTTTAGTCGGTTAAGAGAACCTCCGTGCTAGTAAAAGTAAATAACAACTTTTAAGTATATTTCTTAAGATAAGTATTTTCCCTAATGATTTTAGGAACTAAGTGTAAAGGCTCACAAAACTTATTCAGATATTGAATTACTTGAGATTTTCAGTTACAGAGTTACAACTTTAGTTTTCAGACACAAAGGTGAGCTCTTTTTTCACTTAGCCTATATGAATTGAGATAAAGTATTTCTTATGCAGAAAGAAATTTTAGATTTTATTTATTTTACAAGATTATGAGAACAAGAAAAGAATACAAATTTTAGAACTTAATATTGTGGCTCAAGAGATTTGGAAGTCATGTTTTGCTTCTAATGGCTACTTATTTCAGTATTTAGATATTCCAGCTTATGTGAGTCACGTATATTTAGCATGCATTATTTTATATATGATGACTATGAGATATGTTTTTACTTATGCATTCACCCCCATATACTCACTACATCCGCAAATTACTGATCAACATATATGTCTATGTGCTACATTGTCTCATAATGTAGTTACAAGTTTCAGTATGCATATTCAGACTCAAACAGTTGTAGATTCCAGCCTGTGAGATGATGAATCCATCTACTTCAGGGACTTAAGTTATACTTATTTATATTCTTTACTTTCTCATTAATACGTATTGATTAACAATAGTTGGAGTAGCTTTCCAGCTATATATAGTCAGTATATATCCTGCAATTGATATACAACTAACTTAGCACTCTCACTAGTGGTAACCCCATAATATCCGTTACCTTTTACATCATGTTAAGGAATTCCTGTGGGCCCTCTTCAGACTTAGACTCTAAAAAAATGGAAGATTCATTCCAGTGAAGTTCCAAATTCTAGCTACAACAGTATTGGCCACTGGGTTGATATGAACAGTAGTTGGGCGTTTATTCTAGGCTACTACAGAATGAGCTAGAGTGGTAAAAGATGCTCTAAATTCTGTATGAGAGATATGCTCATTCCAGGGGATCTGCTTGAACGGGAGAAGGTGCTGGCTAATTTTTAGTTCTTCTTTCATTTGTCTGTTAGGGAGGCATGTTCTATGAACGAAAGGAAAAATTGGATTAGACAAAGAGTTTAACTTAGCTCATGCTCATTAGCACAATATCAATACTTAAAGAAAGGAACTTTTCCTAAAAATGCCTCTTAGCCTCTTGTCCATAAGTAGCACAATACACACTCAAGCATAAGACTCTACTTGACGCGGATTTCAGACTCCCTAGGACACTTTAGAACCTTAGGCTCTAGTATAAAGTTTGTAACGCCCTGAAACTTACCCTAGGCATCACACAGTGCTTACAATCCCAAAGGACCACAAGCTAACCCATGACTGGTACTGGCTGTGAGCATTGAATAATAATGCTACTAAAAATATATGCAGAAGTTAGGCTAAAATTGCCATAAAGTTTTATGCTGAAAATAAATACTGAATACTGATAATAATATTGAAAACCGGAATATCTGTCTAAAATAGTCAAGTCTGAAAGCCTCGAACTGTCTAAATATAGAGTTGATGGGACAAGTCCCTAACTATCTCTGAATATTGAACATACTGAACTAATGGAATATTGAAATGATAACTCTCTCCTCGAAATATAAGGACTCACCACAATAACTGCTGCTGATAACCTGAGCTGCTAAGTACGGTCAGGAGTTCGGCGTCTGAACTTATGTATGAGATATCATAGCGCAAAATAAAAAGTATACGTTAGTACTTTAAATATACTAGTATGCTAAGTGAGGTAGGTTGATATACATGGTTTCATATGCATGAGATGATAACTAACTAAATGAACATCATGAAATAACTAAATAAGAGTATATGCAAAAACTATAACTACTAATCATGCTGAGTATGCAATATATGCATATAACCTCTGCCTAAATTAGATTGATACTGAAGTATTGAGTACTAGTAACTGGATACTGATAACTGAGTTTTAGAATGATACTGAAGTACTAAATTATGATGGCTAAGTAACTGATAACTGATAGCTATGGTTCTATAGAACTATCTATGTTTTTTTACTAAATTCTGAGACTGAATACTAACTTCTGAGTACTGAATACTGAAACAGTAACTATGGGAGTGCCCACCGTATCAAAAATATGCTCCACCATATCAAGACTCGGCCTATAGCAACAAGAACAAGCTATCGGTTCATGCCCAAAAGTAACAATTTTGTCATTAGTAAGTAGCTTACACCTTAGAGCTCTCCACAAAAGAAAAGATGCCTTGAAAGGAATATTTTTATGCCAAATGAAAGATTTCGACCCGATGGTACCTTTCTTGTCCCTAACCAAACTCCATGCCGAAGAACAAGATAAAATTCCACTAGAATTAATCTTCCAAATGGCCCGATCAGCTGCATCTTCTTGTTATGTAAACACCGTGTTAAGAATTTTATGAACAGGAGAAGGAGATGCATGATGTCTAACCTTTTCTTTATTTGATAAACCATCAACAAGGAAGTCCGAAACCGTAGAATTATCAAGCCTTAGTATGTAGTTATTTTGTAAAGCAATAGGCCCTACACCAAGCCAATCATCCCACCAAAAACTACAATTTCCACCCTTCAAGTACCATTGAATGTAATTTTCAACATTGCCTTTATTTAACATCATATGTTTCCAAGTAAGAGATTGACCGGTATCTTATTTTTTGCTAATAGGATTTGATATTTGACAATACTTATCACGTAGAAAGTCACTCCAAAGATATCTATTGGATATAAAGGTCCATCATTACTTATATTGCAAAGCTAAGCAAACATCATCAAGATTCTTAACACCAATACCTCCTTCCTCATATGGAAAACTAAGAGTTTCCCAAGAAGCCCAATGATACTTCTTTTTCTCGTTGTCCCATCCCCAAAAGAAATACACAATCAGGATCTTAATTTTCTTAATAATAGTAGAGGTAGGAGAACCGCTGAAAGAATATGAATCGGGAGAGATTGAAGAACCGATTTTATCAATGTATCTCTACCTCCATAATTCAACATCTTTGTTTGCCAACCTTTGGGTTTTGCAATCACGTTAGCCACCATTATAGTAAAGTAAATGATTCTAGGACCCCCAATGTATAAAGGATACCCCAGGTAAGTAATAGGACTATCTTTACGGATAAAACCCATAACCATTTTCACCCTATCAATATCATCTACCGGAGCTTTGGAATGCATCATGAAATTGCTTGTCTTTATTAATCAGCTTCCCAGAAGTCTTTTCATAAATTGAAAGCATTTTCATAATAAGCTGAAGAGAATACATAGAGGTGGAAGTAAAAATAATAACATCATCTGCGAAACTCAAATGATTAACTTGAGGACCATTCTTCTCCATGTAGAAACCTTGATAAATATAATGATTTTGTAGATTGTTAAACAACCTACACAACATTTCCGCAGCAAGAATGAATAGTGAAGGAGAAAGTAATCTCCTTGCTTAAGACCCTTTGTAGAATGAAAAAAACCATGTCTTGAGCCATTCACGATAACTGAGTACCAATTATTGGACATAATTCTCCATGTAATATCAATAATATAATCTCTCCAAAGCCCATTTTCTGAAGAACCAGACAAATATAAAACCAAGAAATCCTATCGTATGCTTTGGCCATGTCTAATTTGATAACCACATTGTCACTCTCTTTCGGCTTCTTGATGCTACGAATAATCTATTATGAAGGCATAATATTCTCAGAAAGATTTCTTCTTTAAACAAATCCTGACTGCTTATCAGAAATAAGTAGAGGCAGAATAGGAGAAAGTCATAGGGAAATGAGCTTCAAGATAAATTTGTTAGTGAAGTTACTGAGAGGTATAGGCCTGAAATCCGATAGCTTATTTAGATTCTCCACTTTGGATAGAAGAACCAGACAAGCATGAGAAAAATATTTGGGCATGGAGTGACCACAAAAGAAATAATGTACCACTTCCAGCAGATCCTTATTAATCACCTCCTAACAAGCTTGAAAGAATTTTCCTATATGCTATCGGGACCTGCAGTAGAAGTAGGACTCATAGAGAAGACAACACTTTTCAACTCCTCCATATTAGGCATCTATTGTAACATTTGATTTTGACTTTTTTGTGACTAATCTGGGAATACAAGTAAGCACTTGTTCTTTTATAACCTTTTCTTCACCTGTAAAGATGCCCTCAAAGTAGGAACACGCAACCCTTGCAATATTTTCATCCTCTTCAATAGTATTACCTTGCTCGTCACTAATTTTGTGAATAAACAATCTGTTTTTTCTACCTCTAATAATAGCATGGAAATACTTAGAATTAGCATCACCTTCCTGAAACCAAGGAAGTTGAGATTTTTTGTTTCCAAAAACTTGCTCCAACTTGAGATACCTTATATATTCAGCATTAGTATGATTTAACTTTGCTCTAGTATCCTCAGTGTTATTATGAATAATTTATTCTTCTACATCTTTGACCATTTAATCATATTTGATAACGCTCAAACTACACCTCTCAACGAGAGTGTAAGCGATCATTCTCAATATAAAACCCTATGGTGTGAACATCAGTCATTTGGGATTTAATAAACTGATAGTTTGATGTTTCCAGGGGTTTTAGTTAAGAAGTAATTTTTGGTCACTTTAGCTTAAATATTTATAAGCAAGAGTTTATGAAAAAACAAAATTTTGTTCACTAGGAGTTTTGGTACTTGACAGATGCTACTAGTGGTTAAAGATTCTTACTGTAGGTAGGACAACAAGTTATCTTTGGTGAGGTTATGCTTAAATGTCTCTCGACCTACTTAAGTATTTAATTACCTAATCCTCTCGGACTTAAGTAATTTATTTTCACTGCCCAGATTTTACCTTAGGTTAACCAACTTGTTACAGCGCTGATTATTAAATGGAAGTTTAGTGTTTCCAAGTCCCTGTTAATAATTCACTTCCCACTATATTTGATTTCTTTCTCAAGAAAATCAAAATAGGTGTTATCTATCGCTTGCAACCAAGAAACAATAATTAAAACATCAGAATTATTAAGAAGTCCTACCACCTTTCGAATCTTGAACACTCAACACCTTATCAAGAACTACCCCTAGATCCCATAATTTAGGTTAAAGGAATTTAGCTACTCATGACATAATAATCAAAGAAATTAGATGAATTCATGCTTTGAAAGATGAACTTAACAAAAGATGAATAGAAACTAGAATTTCTATGATTAAATCACCAAAGAAAATTCCAAAATAATGATGATAGTCTCTTTAAAATAAGTTCTTTCTCAATCCAAAATAAGAGGGAGAAAAATATCAAAGTATCGTCTCTCAAAACTCAGGGTTCAGAACTCTTAATAAAACCCTAAAAAAGGCATTAAATAAGTCACCCTAATTATGGAAACAAAATAATAAAATTCAGAAATTCTTCGAATTAGGTGACGCCATTTGTGATAGCCTATAAGGAGGCTTGCTTCTTATCACAAATGCCATCATCTTCCTCCTTGCTTTGGACACTTGCTGCCTAATGCTGATGACAAATGGTGATGCCCTATCAACTCCTTGATGACTTATCACAAATTTTGTCAAGTCTCTACTTCAGTTCTCATTTATTGCCTTAGGCTGACGGCATTCTTGATGGTTTATCAGCTCCTTGACGATCTATCACAAAATGTCATCACAGCTTTCAACTTAGGCTGATTCTCTGTCTATGGCTGACGATAAAGCTGATAGCTTATCACAGGCTAATCACTTATCACAAATGTCGTCATCCATACTTTGCCTCTATTTACTTCAGATTTTAGCTTATTTACTTCCATTCTTGTTGGTTCTCTAACATATTAGCTTCTTCTGCAAAATCAAACATAAAACAATCAAAAATGACAAAATTTGCCTAAGACTTCACAATTAGTCTTAGTTAAAAGCCTCAAATATGTTAGCATTAGCTCACATATCAACACCCTCAACTAAAAACAATTGCTTGTCCTCAATCAAATCAGCACAACTAAGAGAATACAAAGCACATTTGGCAGTCAATCATCCATATCATCTCAAAACACTTTCACCATCTCCAATGTCAGTAAATTTAAGTAAAATGAAGAACACCAATGCTACACACATGAATCAAGATATGTCATCAATTCAGATATAACAACCATGCATAGACCAGTATTGTACTACCCAAGCAAGTTATTAACTAGCAGTGTAACCAGTGTACCCTCACAAAAAAGAAATCCCCCTCATCTCATATGAAGAATTATATATGTAACCATGGGGAAAATCAAAACACTCATTCTCAGAATGAAGTTCCAATCAGTGTATGCCAAGTACCATAGGCTTGCCCTTATTTTCATTACCCAAATCTTTATATAGGTCAGCTAGGATCACTATAGGACTTCTCTTAGGTTTGTAATGTATGCTAGGGGATGGTATGATACTCAATGGTATTTAAAGTGACTAAGCCTCCTTGACACTACACTAGCCTTTTGGGGTTTCACTCATTAGCCTTTTTCGCTCTTCTCTTTTCTTGTTAATAATTATTTAGGATGGGTACAGTCTTTTCTCAATTACTTATTCCTTTTCATAATTTTTCTTTTTCTTGCTCTTTTCCTCTGCACCCTGATTTTTATTCTTTTCTTTTATGCTACCTTTCTTCATACTCATTCTATATCACGCACCTCTATGATAGCCACCCTTAACTTAGGCCATTTGACTAAGTCAAAGTGCATAGTTTCCAAGGAGGACCAGGGCCAAAATAGGTTCATTAAGATCTAAATGAGAAAGTGACAGGTGTCATACAAAGAAATAGGCTAATTAGGCTCAAAACAGGGATCAAGGGACATGATACCCATAGGGAAGGTCGTTTAGGATAAAAGTGGGCTAATATCAAAATGGCCTATGATTCTTTCCTAACCACTATCCTTTAACTTAGGTAAGACTAACCAGGAAAGTTCTGGCTTCAGGATACAGAGAGAACTGAGTAATATCTCACACACATACTTGGTGCAAAGTATATTGCACTCAACTACTCATTCACTTCGTGCAACTGTTTAGCAATGATTATTATGTTACTATAACTAATTCCATACAAAGACGCACGGTGGTCACACTTAAATGCAAATCACTAAGTTTAAAGTAGTAGACAACTTGAAGAGGTGTACAAAAATTACAAAAATAATTCAACTGCCTCAAGTACAAGTATTTCTCCTACTTTACTTCAAAATTTTACAACAACAAATTTACCCTACACCCTCAACATAAGATCAAAGAAAATCTAAACTAAGGGTTACAGTATACCTAGAATAGATCAATCCCAAGAGTCATGGGTTCCTGACCCTACTGCCGCATCTCCATCAGGTTTCTCTTTTTGTTCTAGTGCAACTGGTCTATCAGTATCTGAAGGTCTACTAGTACAGGCACTTGCGAATCTCGCTTGGATGGCTGCCTTCCATCTCTCATTGTCCACTATGGACTCAATTATTTCCTTTTTCATCTCCTCCTTTTTAGACTTCTTTCTTGCCCTCTTTTTTGCTGTTCTTTTTTTATCACTGTCGGGCCTCTCTCTTTTTTCATTTCCTTTCTTCTCACCTTTTTTCTTCTTTTTCTTCACTAGCTCCTCCATGAGATCAAGCATCAGGATTTCTCCCTCAGGCTTCTCAGCTACTGGATCTACTGACATCTTAAAGTGGTGTAGTTGTAGCTTTCCAACCTCTGCCTTTATTTTGTATAGGTTTGATCTGAATAATGCCATCTCTGGAGCTGACCTCTCTCTCGACTGCACATTGAAGCGGTTCTCCAATTCATTAATTTAGCTCGGCAGAGCCTTGTAAGGCTCAAGTGCAGCCTTAATTCTTTTGTCAACTGTAGCTGTAAATTACTTTGCGAAGAGTTTAAGCTAAGCCTCAAACGACTTGGACTACTTTGCTACTCTCTTGAAATTCATAGGGTTGAAGGAAAATTATGTTGGAGGCACTACAGTTGGAGGAATTGTCTCAGTTTTTGACACTGATGATTATGCCATTATTACAGATATTGGAGGTTCAACTTTAGAATCAGGCACCTTTGCATTAGGTGCTGAACTAGTACCAGTAACCGGTGTATCAGTTGGAATCTCTGTGCCCTTGTCAAGCATTAGCCTTGGATGATATTCCTCAAGTCGGATCTGCTTGTGGGTCTTCTGGGCAAAGAGTTCTTCTTCTAACCCTACAATCTTTGGCACATTTTCTGCCCTACACAACCTTGTATTTAAAAAAGGGAAGGGATATGCTGTATCAGACCTTGAGACCCAAATTTTTATCACTTCGGTGATAATCTCTCCAAAATTCAATTTGAGGTTAGCCATAAAATTTGTGACTAATATGGTCCTATCATCCCTTAGGATATTACCACTGTATACGGGCATTAACCACATACGTATAATACACCATCAAAATCTTGCTTATGAAGTCAGGGAAGCCTTGAAGATCTTTTTACTCGAATTTATTAGCCATTTCGATTGTCCATTGGCTATGAGTGTGGCTAACAAATTTTGCTGATTTTCCCAATACTTCAACCGAGCATAGAAATTAGGTGAAGTGGCCTAAGGAGTGAAGTTCGTGCCATGAAGGAACCTGTTGATTGTTGTTTTAGAAACATCCACCATTACGCCCCTTACCGAAACTTTATCCAGCAAAGGTTGGTTATCTATTTTCTCTCCTTCTCTACACATGTTTTCCAAGCGAGCTTGGTAGTTTGCATAGAACTCCCTAACTATGTAGGGAAAAATGAACTTTCTTCTCATGTAGTCCATTCCAAATCATTGCCATAAAATTTTTGCTCCACCTCTGGGTAACTTTTCAACCCCTTAGTGATGATTATCTTCTCCTTAAAGAATGGCCTTTTGACAGCTCTTCTGTTAGTTCTGCGAACCCCATCAAAGAAGATTTTATGAGCTTTAGGAATCTACCATCTTGTGCTATCTCGGACTTCAGGATTCTTGCATTTGACCATAGTTCCCCGAATCGGAGAGTCTTTATCATCTTATGGCTCAACAGAATGGGACTAAATTGATGGTCCCTCAGACTCATGCCTCTAGAAATCAGGATGATCTAAATCATTCTCTTTAGATTTAGTATGTTCAGAATCTTGTTGCTTAGAGATCGTCTACTCAGAAGTTGTATGCTCAGATATTGTTAGCTCAGTGTCACTTTCTTCACTCTCTTCCACCTCAACTTGTGGGGGTGGTGGAGTTTTTTTAGTGTTTTACTTCTTCTTTTGCTTCCCGAGCAGAGGCTTTTCCTCTTTATAATCAGACTCTTCGTTGAAGAGTTTCCGAGGTACACTTTCCTTGGTCACTTTCGTTGTGAATTTTGAGTTCTTTCCTTTGGGTTCCATGTCAAGACCTGTAGCAAGAGAAAAACCATTAGTTGATCCTTAAGAGTATACACAAACACATTGATCATTGAAATTCTATACCCCTTGAAAGGGTTTAGTAATACTTTAGGTCCCAGGTGTGACAACATTTTTGATAAGCCATCACAGTTGTGATAGCTTATCATAATGTCGTCATCCCTAAACAGAACCCAAAAAATTCTTATCAACTTCTGATGATATTTCTGACAAGCCGTCACAGTTGTGTTAGCTCATCATGAATGTCGTCAGCTATAAACAAAACCCCAACTTGATTTTAACTTAATTTTTGGTCCCATTTTTTTTCTTAATATCCACTCGATTTTCATTTTTGAGCCAAACTTTTAAACCTTAAGCTTGCACAACAAACCCTAGTTCTGATTTTTAACAATTTTTTGCAAGATGAAATTGGCTCAAGCTTTTTGGGAACTTGGGTTTTCATCAATTTATCACTTACCACTTGAAAAGAAAGGCTAGGTTTTAAGCATACCTGATGGGAGGCCTCAATGTGGTTACATGAGCAAGAGGAAATAAAGAGAGGTTCTTGATTTTGATTGCAAACCCACACATACAAGGAAACTTTTTTTTCTTTTAGTTGGAGAGACTTTGAAAAGGGAAGAAAATAAACCAAAGATGGAAAGAGAATAACTTAAAGGAAATAACAACTAAGCGGGAAGGTGGAAAGGCCAAGATGTGGGCCGGGTCGGGTCTTTTTAATTTGGCCCACAGTTTTAGATAATGTCGGGCTTTTTATAATGACATTTCTGATAGTGCCATCACAATTTTGATAGCTTATCACAAATGTCATCGGCCTTAACAAAAATTACCTTAGAGCTGCTGTTTCTGACGATAACGCTGATGGCTTATCACAATTGTGACAGCCCATAAAAAATGTCATTAGGAGAACTTAGTTGGATATATCGATTCCACCTTCTTTGAACTAGAACCTAACTTGAAAAATAAATAATTTTTTGGAATAAATAATTTTTTGGTTGCCTCCCAATAGCGCCTAATTTACTGTCACGACACGACTTGGTTATCTTGACTACTCAGACTTTGCCAAGACAACCTGTTGATGCCTCTTTTCCATCTTTTTAGAATACATTCACGATTGATAAAGCACACATCTCCTTTGTCGGTGTCATAGATGAGTGTATTTTGAATCTTGCGTCCTTATCATTGAACATGAACTTTAGTTCATTCAGTTCCATATCCACTATCACTCTTCCAGTTGCAAGGAATGGTCTACCCAAAATGATGGGCACTTCAAAGTCCACCTCACAGTCCAGGACTACAAAATCAGCAGGCAGAATACAGTCATCCACCTTTACCAATACATCGTGTAATATAACCACTGGCTGCTTTATAGACCTATTTGCCATCACCAATCGCAAGTTTGTCGGGGTAGGATCCCCCAAACCCAGTTTCTTGTACACAGCGAGTGGCATTAGGTTTATACTGGCTCCCAAATCGCATAGTGCATTTGTGAAATTCAGGGATCCAATAGTACATGGGATGGTAAATGCTCCTGGATCTGCCTTTTTCTACATTAAAGACCTTGTAGAGATAGCGTCATAATGAAAGAGATTGTCCTCCAGTTCATGGCTAACCTTACATTTATTAGTCACAAGGTCTTTCATGAACTTTGTGTATCCTAGCATTTGCTCAAGTGCCTCAACCAAAGACACATTTATTGTTAATTGCTTGAGCATTGATATGAATTTGCTGAATTTTTCATCATCAGCCTTTTTCTTCAACCGCTGAGGAAATGGAGGTGGTGGGCTTGGGATAGTTTACATCACTACCTCCTACTCCTTCTCTTTGTCTTTATCTGGAGTATCATCAAAATTTTCCAGCTTTTCAGACTTCATTAGACCACTTTCTTTAGATTCAACATCAACTACAGGTTTACCCACAGAAGGGCCAGGTAATATCTTACCATTTCTAGTGATAATAGCCAAGCATGAGCCATCATTTCGTAGATTCTAGACCGTATCACTTGGTAACGTCCTGCTCTTTCTCTGGTTGAATACTGCAGAGTTTTGGCTCATCTGTTGCTCTAACTGTTTGATTACAGTGGAGTATGAGTGCACCAACTGACTGATGGATGTTAGATCAGTCTTCATGGTGGTCACACCAGAGTTGGTATCCTCCACTCCCTTCAACAACTTAGCCATCATATCCTCCATGGACAACTTTTCATCACTTATTAAAGCAGCCTCACAATTTCCAGGAGGAACATATAACACGCTTCTGTCATTGTTATTTCACCAATTTCCTTGCTCTCTTTTTTTATAACCAGGCTTATCATAGTAAGTCCGACCTTGATTCCCTTGGCTATTGCCTCAAAACCCCCCCTGATTATTAACATAGTTAGCCTTTTCATCTGTATCAACCTTACTTCTATCCTGAGATCCCACAGCTTTCACCTTTTCAATCTTGCCTGATAGCAAGTGTTTGGTTAGTAAGTCCATCTGTGTTTTAAGGTGAGCCATATCTTGGTCATGCTCCTCTTATCTTTTGCATTGTTCCGAAGCAATACCTATAGAAGTGGTGGGGCTGGCCACCATAGAGTCTCTGGTATGCCATGCCCGACTCTTTTTGGTCATTCTGTCCAGCATCTCTGAAGCCTCTGGAATGTAAGATCAACAAACGAACCACCAAAAGCATTTTATAAAATTGGCTTTGTAACAGAGTTAAGAGCCCTGTACAAAGTCTCCATCAAATATATGTCCATCATGTTATGGTTCGGACACTGTGTCAGCTTCTTCTTGAATCTTTCCCAAGTTTCATGCAAGGCTTTAGTCGGGAGCTGCCTAAAGCTTTTTATTTCATCCCTCAACTGTACCCTTCTTGAGGGTAGAAAGAACCTTTCTAGGAAAGCTCCTTTCAATAGCCTGCAGTTAGTTATAGAATCGAGTGTCAGCTCATTTAGTCACAATGTTGCCTCCCCAGACAAAGACAACAGAAACAATCTTAATCGGATAGCATTCTGGCCCACTCCTGAGTTATAAAAAGATTTGCAGATAGTGACAAAATTCACCAGATGCTAGTTTGGGTTATCCCTTAGAAGTCCACCAAACAACCCCTTTAGATTTAGGAGTTGAATTATACTACTCGTAATGTTGAATTTTTCCCTAGGTGCCAACGGTGGAGGAATAATTGCACCCGTTGCACCTTCTCCATCCATTCCATCATCATCATCATTTTGATCCTATTGGACTGGCTGGTACTCTTGCCTTTCTTGGAACGGACGATTCCGGTTAACATTATGCCGTACTGGTGTAGTTATTTGCTCTGCACGCCTTGGGTTACCAGGATTTAGCAACTCTTCTCCTCCCAAATCATAATCCTTAGGATTTGGATGTCGTGCTTGTTGCTCGACATTTTGCACATTCACCTGAGTTCTAGTTAAGGATGTCAATCTGTTAGCCTCTTGCTGTTCTGCCATTCTTCCAATTCATTACGGTTCCGGATTAGGTGGTAATTATGGTTATCCAGAACTTCTGGTTCTTGGCATACACTATAAAGATCCTTCAAATAAACAAAAACAACAAATAAACATAAGACAAGGAAACTTGACTAACAACCAATTAGCACACACAAAATTTAGTTTTCAACCGTATTCCCCAGCAACGGCGACATTTTTTGATAACGCTCAAAAAACACCTCTCAAAGAGAATGTAAGCAATCATTGTCAATATAAAACCCAAATAGGTTGGGGTCTAATCCCACAGGGAATATGGTGTGAATGTAAGTCATTTGTGATTTAATCAACTGATAGTTGGATGTTTCCAGAAATAGTGGGGGTTTTAGTTAACAAGTAATTGTTGGTCACTTTAGTTTAACTATTTGTAATCAAGAGTAAATGAAAAACAAGAATTATGTTCACTAGGGGTTTTGGTACTTGACAGATGCTACTAGTGGTTCAAGATTCTTACGGTAGGTAGGACAACAAGTTATCTTTAGTGAAGTTATGCTTAAATGTCTCTCGAACTACTTAAGCATTTAATTACCTAATCCTCTCTATTTTAGGAAATTTATATTCACTGGCCAGATTTTATCTCAGGTTAACCAACCTCGCTGATTATTAAACGGAAGTTTAGTGTTTCGAAGTCCTGTTGAAAATTCACTTCTCACTGTATTTGATTTCTTTCTTAAGTAAATCAAAGCAGGTGTTATGTATCGTTAGCAACCAACAGATAATAATTAAAACATCAGAATTATGAAGGAGTCCTACCACCTTTTGAATCTTGAACAGTCAACACCTTATCAAGACCTACCCATAGATCCCATAATTTAGGTTAAAGGAATTTAGTTGCTCATGATGTAATAATTAAAGAAACTAGATAAATTCATGCTTTGAAAAGACGATCTTTCCAAAATATGAATAGAAACTAGAGATTCTCAGATTAAATCACCAAAGAAAATCCCAAAATAATGATGATAGTTTCTTTAAAGTAATTGCTTTCTCAAGCCATAAAAAAAGGAGAAAAATGTAAAAGTATCGTCTCTTAAAACTCAAGGTTCAGAACTCTTAAAGAAACCCTAAACAAGGCTTTAAATAAGTCACCATAATTATGGAAACAAAATAATAAAATTCAGAAATCCTTCGGATTAGGTGACATCATTTTTGATAGCCTATCAGGAAGCTGACGACTTATCAGAAATGTCGTCAGCTTCCTATTTGTTTTGGACACTTGCTGCCTAACACTGATGAAAAATGGTGATACCTTATCAGCTTCTTCATAACTTATCACAAATGTCATCAAGTCTCTACTTCCGTTCCCATATGCTGCCTTAGGCTGACGGCATTCTTGATGGCTTATCAACTCCTTGACAACCTATCACAAAATGTCGTCACAGCTTTCAACTTAGGCCAATTCTCTGTCTATGGATGAGTATGAATCTAATAGCTTATCACAGGGCTGATGATTTATCACAAATGTCGTCTACACACTTTGCGTATATTTACTTCAGATTTCAGCTTATTTCCTTCCATTCTTGTTGGTTCTCTAACATATTAGCTTCTTCTACAAAATCAAACATAAAACAATCGCAAACGAAAAAATTTGCGTAAGACATCACAATTATTCTTAGTTAAAAGCCTCAAATGTTTTAGTATTAGCTCACACATCAATATTCTTTCACAGTAGCATAAATATCCCTATACTCCCTCTTAGTCCAATTGCTCAGCATTTCAGTGTATGAGAAAACCTTTCCATTTTTATGTGAAACCTCCACATAGGATTTCCATCAACAGGTATGTCCAGTATCTCTTAACAGTTGTAATAAAAGTAGGATTTTCAACCCAACAGTTTAAGAATTTAAAGTATTTAATCACCTTCTTTTGTCTTTCAATAATTTCCAATAAGAGAGGACAATGTTCGGAACCTATAGAAGAAAGATGAGTAATAGTAGATTGGACCATGATTTTCAGCCACTGGTCATTAACCATCTCCCTATCAGGCCTTCTCCAAATCCTTGTATCGGCACTTCTATGATTGCCCCAAGTAAATTTTTGACCATGAAAACCAAGGTCAGTAAGCCCACAAGCCTTAATCACTCCAATGAACTCGAAGCTTTTATTCATATTGTATATCTGTTCCCCCAACTTCTCATCGATATCAACAATAGTATTAAAGTCACCTAAGATGCACTAAGATTTATTGAACATAGAAAAGTAAAGAATTTTTCCTACAAAGGTCTTCTCATGTAGTTTTTGCATTTAACTTAAACAAAAGTGTTGGAAAAATTAATAGGATGAGAAACATACTTGATCTCACAGGCGATTTGCTAATCATTTTGATCTAACACCTTCCAGTCCATATCTTGATTCCAAAATAGCCAAATTTTTTGATTTACATTGCAAGTTGCATTCTCCATAGTGAGCTGAGTTTTATAAAAAATTAATTGAGAATTATCAGAGAAATGTTCCAATATAGAAATCATTGAAATTCTGTGAAAATTCTTAAGCTTTTGAAGTCTTTCAAGAGTACCCTGAGTGTTGATGCTCTTAACATTCCAACAGATAGAACTAATCATCAAAACTTTTAGACTGAGACCTTGTTCTGATTCTGTCAATAGTAGTAGAAGTGCAGGTGGTATTATGCTTTCTTTTTGCATGTCTTTTTTTCTGACCTTGTAGAGAAAGACCTTGGTTATTACTGATTTTCTAAACTTCCTCTGGTGTTCTATTATAAAGAGTAGATCTAGAAGCTCTATTTAATTGACCACAGATATAACCTTCCCCATCTTCATCTATAGGCAAAGTATCCTCATCAATTTTATCTTTTGAGTTACTGACAGTATACTAATCAATAATATTCTCTTTTGAACTTGAAATTGCTGGAATGGTGTTGAAAGTTCTTGGATCTTTAAAACTATTCACCATCTTCACAATAGTTTGTAAAGGCTCGACATAAAGACCTACTTTTTCATTGACTAACACACTATTCTGAGTACTCTTTTGTTGCAGATTGTTATCACTTTTCTCACCTCTTTCTTGTCTCTTTTTAAGCTGATGTGTCTTTTTTTGCTGAGCCCAAGAGTAGCCTTATTGTTGAGAGATTGGGAAGATTCTCCTAACTTAGAATTTGTATCTTAAACCTGAGTTTGATCTTAAATGTTGTCATTTACCTCTGTAGTAATATTTAATTCACCTTCTTGCTGTTTCTTGCTAGTAGAAGCTTGCACAAAAATCTTCTCTTCAGACAATTGGCCATTATTTTTCCTATCTTCTGAAGCAAAATCCGAACCCATATCCTGAACCATATTACCAATAGAACCATTTGCAGAATTCTACCCAATAACATCAAGTATTTCACCTTTAATATCAGCAGCAACAGTAGTAGTAGGGGCTCTAAAGTTAGTCCTAGGGTCAACCATATTAAGAACACTATTTTCCTTGGAAATCCCTTCCTGCAAGTTAGAAGGTTTCTCATTCGCACTAGCCTCACCTCCATAAACTTCATTATCATCTAAAACCACGGGGTGGGTTTGATGGAGCATTGAGTCAATACCCGAGGTCCTTTTAAGGACATTTCTAGAGATTATCTCATTTTAGGGTAGAATTTGTTCATTCTCAACTTTATTACAGATTGAAATATTCAATTTATTACGATGGGGTTGATGGAGCATTGAGTTAATACCTTGGGTCCTTTTAAGTAGGACGTTTACAACAGCTATAACCTGCTTTCTAGCATTAGCTTCATCATTTTTTATACCAGATTTCTCTATTTTTTTCCTTTGATCTCTCAGCTTCCATTTGTATCTTCTTATTTTCTTGATTGCTATGTTTATGTTTAGAACTTTGGAGAATAGAATTACCATATTTAACACTATTATATAGGGGTTGGGGTTGCTGATTCTGGACTCATGAATTGGCATTACAATCCTTGGAAATTTTGCTAACAAAATAAAAATTTGTACCTGGTTGTTGTTATTGCTGGCTTTGCTGAATTGCTGTAGCATTGTTGTTGGCATTTTAACGTATGGTACTTCCAGAATAAAGCTAAAAATTGTGGGGTTGGTGTTGTTGATTCAGGACTCCAGAATCAATATTACATTTTTGAGAATTTTTGTTATCAATTTGGGAAAACATACCTGCTGGTTGCTTTTGTTGAGTCTGCTAATTTATTGGTTGCTTATTCTGAGGTGATTTAGACCTGAAAACTTGTCATTGATTGATTGTACCTGTCTGATTTTTCCAGTGATGTTGTTCTTCCTGAGGTTGAACATGTCTTTTACCTTTTCCTCTTTGAACTTGCCACTGATCTTAAGTACTAACATTCTTGTATTCTTCTTGTTGATTTCTATTATTTTGCCTTGCAGATGCTGAGTTTTCAGTTTCATATTTTTGAACCTTGTTGCTGTCATCATCAGGATGTTGCAAAAAACCATTTTTTTTTTTACTTTTTCCATTTTCTTTTTCCTCTTAGCCTCATAATCTTTCCTTTTTAACCGAAAAAGTATGGGAAGATGTCCTTGATGTTTATAGTAACAACAATAGTTATGAACTCCCTCATATTGAACATTCTGCCATATTCCTTCACTATTTTCATTTTCATCATAACCCACCCATATATGAGAGGGCCTTCTTTGGTAAGATCAACCTACATTTTAACTTTTGCAATACTACCTCATGTCTTTCTATAAGTTGCCTAGTGCAAGAACACAACTTTACCTACAGGAGACAACAAAGGAGCAAGAATTTCCATGCAATAACAATGCCAAGGTAGGATTTTCCATCTCAGGTTTAAAAGTAGGAGTCCAAAGTCATAACCTCATCAATTGTCCTTCAATATACATTCTTATGTTAGACCAAATAGTAGAGCGATCATACTCATTATCCAAATCAATATATAAGTGTCTAACATTTAAATAAGTCAATTTAACACCACCTCTAAGCTCAGTTTGCATAGTAAATTATTTTCTAACAATATCCATCTTAGGCATTGTATTAGAAAACTTACCGATAAGAGTATACTTACATCTTGCTGCAATTTTTACCTTCCAATCCTCAGGCTTGAACACCACAGCTGGAAATCCCTGCTTGGTAGTAATTTTACGAACATCAATAGGAATTATAGTTGCTTTCTGTGTTTCTTGTGCCCTCAACTTAGTCACAAAGGTATGAGACACCACTGGAGCATTAGGACCAGGTACTTTGGTACTCCAAGAATTAGTTTAAGGCTGATTTTGATTCTCAGGTTTGATATTTTCAACATTTTCCTTAGATTCTTTAGTAAGATCAATGGAATTATGTTGATTTTCCTCCTTGTTTGCAATAACAACATTTACCTCTAAAGAATTAGCTTTATCACTCGAATAAACAGTAACAGTAGGCTTAGGATCAATCTTGACAGTTTTTTCAAAATTATAAGACACCTCCAAAGGTTTATCATTTGGTACATAAGGAAATTTTAATTGCATAGCTGGTAAATTCCTAGCAGAAATTCCATCATTTATGTATGCATTTTTTCCAGTATCACTTTACTTAGGCACAATACCATGGATTTTCTTTCCCTAATCTCTAACATTATTAAGGATAGAGGACTCACTTGAAAATTCATTCATTTTTTTATGAAGAATCATCATCATCAGTTATACATTGCTCAGTATTTGCCGATTTCTCCGATTCCATGTCATGAATAGTCACCACCTTCGTCAAAACCCTAGAATTCAAATTGGAAGTGTTGTTGGGATCATTTGAAGGGTATTTTCGAAAATTCACCATCGCCACCTAATTTTTATTCAATTCCTTTAGCTCAATTTAATTTAGAATCACCGAATCACCATCTCCGATCATATTAGCTGAAGTAGTAATCGTAAAATTACAATTGGATGAA
Source organism: Capsicum annuum (assembly GCF_002878395.1). Classification (NCBI taxonomy): domain Eukaryota; kingdom Viridiplantae; phylum Streptophyta; class Magnoliopsida; order Solanales; family Solanaceae; genus Capsicum; species Capsicum annuum. The sequence goes on along the minus strand of NC_061116.1, from coordinate 21,633,675 downwards.
TTATGATCATTTTTTGAAGGGGATTTTCATTTACCAACATTTCCAACATCATTTTCAGTGAAAACCCATTGAAGATTTTGAATTAACGTCGACAAATTGTCCTTTTCCATTGAGTTCGCCGAATTAGGGCTAAAATCTCTAATTTTAAGATTGGAGTTATTCTTAGTTGTAATAATTAGGGATTTTTCCATAGAATTATTCCCCACATCCCCAGCTATCAAATTATATTGTGAATTTACAATTTTATCAGAATAATTCAATTTGCAAAAATTTTGAGCTTTTTCGGTGACATTACCAGCGCCACTTTGATCTTCTTGAGCCGTAACAAAAGTGGTCTGGGTGTAATGCCTCTCTCTATCATCTCCAACATTTAAAACATCTACAAATTGCTTACAAAATGGTTGATTTTGAGAATGAAATTTGGATTCCTTTGCCACAACAGTATCTGAATCTGCATGTACAATCATGTCACGCGATTCAACTTCATTTTGAGATATAATTTTTTGATCCAAATTCCATTTCTCATCAAAAATTACCCCAATGACCACTTTACTTTTTTCCAAATTATGAGAAATATGGGATGAATTAATGTGCAATTTTTTAAGGGTTGGTGCATATTACTGTTATGCTTTTATTAGGACTTGTTTGGTGGCTGAACAAGCTCCATCGGTGGTTGTGAAGCCATTCCAGTGGAAATGGTAGGTGAAAATTCAAGAGAGAAGGGAGAGAATTTTTAGTGAGAGAAAAATACAAAAAATGAAAAGCAGTCTCCTCTAGGCCCTCTCTTAATTATGCATTCTAAGGCCTATTCTGATAAATAATATCACAGATTCATGCCACTTACAAGAGTTGTGATGCAGGAAGGATGCAAGGATGCTGTTTGAGAGCTCACAAACTTAGACAAAAGCCAGTCCAAATTATAGAGTATAATATTGAAAGGGAGTGTGAGGGAAATTAAAGATACTGCGATTGCGGACAACTGTGTGACCGCAATCTCTCTTGGGGACCATAACATGGTAACTGTAGAAATTTTGCTCCCCTATTTTCCCTTATTCTGCATTTTACTCAATTTTGACATATTTCTCCTCGTGTTCAGCTCATCCAATACACTTAATAGTGCCATAAATGCATGGGTTATTCATATGCAAAACATAATATCTACCCTAAAAAACATAACAAAAAGGATACAAGCCATTCTCGTGGCATTTGTGGGTTGCCTACCACCAAGAGCCTTAGTTATCTTCATGCCACACCGTCTTTCTTACTTTATTCTCAAGGAAGGTCTTAAAACTCGTCCTCATTCATCTTCTCATAGTCAACATACACCTCAGATACTACTTGCAACTCTGCAATTTGCTTCATTGACTTGTAAATTTTAAAAGAGACCTCATCCTCTTTCACTCTAAATTTTATCTCCCCCAGCTCTAGATTGGCAATGTCTCTGCCGATGGCAAAGAAAGGATGACTAAGAAAGATATTCACCTCTTTATCTATTTCACAATTCAATACCAAGAAATCCACAGGGTGAATGAATATGTCCACTTTCACAAGGACGTCAAACAATATACCCACTAGCCTTTTCATAGATTGGTCTGCCATCAAGAGTTGCATAGAGGTTTGATTTAGGGTATACAAATGAAGTTTTTTGTATATCAAAAAAGACATTAAGTTGATACTCGCACCAAGGTCACATAGAATTTTTACAAATTCATGCATCCCAATTGGGCAAGGAATAGTGAATGCTTCAGGGTCATCTTTCTTTTCCACAACCTTGCTATCAATGATAGCACTATACCCATGAGTAACCTTAATTGTATCACCTTCAACAATTTTCTTATTGGACTTTAACTTTTTCATCAACTTCGATTATCCCGGGATCTTTTAGATAGCTTCAAGCAATGGATTATTTATTGATAGATTGCAAAGTTTTGCCATGCACTTCCTCAATTTCTCATTTTCCTCTCTTTTATGAAAACATTAAGGACATAGGGGGGAAGTTGGATGGTTTTTCTTTCTTCATCTTGTGGATTTTCAATTTCAACCACTTCTTCATCATTTGCTTATCTTTCTTGAGGCTGCACCTTCTCTGTCTTAGCTTTGGGAAGATTTTCAATCAAGTTTCCCCAATGGGTTCATTAAGTGTTTTATGACTCCTTGTGACAATTACTAGGACTTACACATCATTCTTGGGGTTAGCAATTGTGTCACTTTGAAGTCCACCTCTAGGCCTTACAGTTAATTGTGCGGAGATTTGCCCAACTTAGGTCTCCAATTTCTTGATAGAGGCAAAATAAAACACCACTATTTGAAAGCATTGGGAAAAGTCACCCTTCAATTCACAGACCATTTTGTCTGTACCTTCCAATCTACTCAAGATCCTTGCCAACACATCCTTGGTATTAAACTTATTGGGGTCGACGATATTTGACTCTTTGGATTTGGCCTTATCACGAGGAGGAACATAACAACCATAGTCACATTCCTAATCCCTCCAATCTCTATGCCTCTTACGGTCCATCCAACCTTGATTCCCACCTTGCCTTTGATTGCTGGGGCGGAAACCCCCCGAGTAGTTAGTGAAATAGCAGATTTCCTTATCCAACTTCTTTTTCTCTTCATTATCTTCATAATATTTTAATGCTACAAAGTTGGCCGCTTTTGCGGGTGCGCCCATAACATTCTTTGTCAAGAGTTTGAGTCGGGTCATTATTTTTGACATGTTCTCCTCCTTTTCTTCATTCTGCTTTCTTTGTTCATTATCGACCATCGAAGTGGTAAAAGGAATATTTGGGGCTTCGGTTATGACAATCTCAATTTTGTTTAGACACTTTCCAATCAATAGAAAGGCTACATGGTGGTACAAATTCACTAGGGAACCACCCACCGCATTATCTACCACTATTTTGTTTAATGGATCAAAGGCATGGAAGAAGATCTAGATAAGCATTTTCTCTGGGACTTCATGATTTGGGCATTGAGCAAGCTTACCATTAAACCTCTCCCATGCTTCAAACAATGGTTCTCCATTCATTTGCCACAAATTTATAATCTCATCCCATTTTTAAAGCATTTTTTATGGTAGGAAATATCTATCAAGAAACACCTTAGTAAGCTCATCCCAAGATTTAAATGAGCCAGTGTAAGTGAGTGGAGCCATGAAACTGCCTCACTCATTAATGAGTATGGGAAAAGGTAAAGCCTAATGGACTCTTTAGTAATGTGTGATAATTGAATAGTGCACACACTTCCACAAAATTCTTCAAATAGAAATTTGGGTCATCAAAGGCTTGACCTCCATACAATCCTTTCATTTGCAATATGTGAAGCATGACTCTAGTCACATGGAAGACTCCGTTTCCCTTTAGTTAGTGGGATATGGATCGCGCTTGTTTACCCTCTTTAGTTAGTGGGTCCTTATCATCTAGAGGGGCATCAAAGGGTCCCATATTGCACTATCACTCATTCTTACGTTAAAACTCCAATCACCTAAAACAAGAATTAAATATAACAAATAAAGTAAATGATATCACCTCGGGTATTCCCAAGTAAGAATCACACCGTACAAGTGATATCTATATTTCACTCCCCAATAATAGTGCCATTTTGATAGTGCTCAACTCACTCCCATGATTAAGGGGTGAGGCGATCATTGCCAAACAACCAAACTAGAGTTGGTATTGAATCAACAAGGAGCTAATTGTAGTCTTCAAATCTTATGGGTGTCCTAGTTACTACAAGTTTACCCAAAATGATAATAAATGAGGCATGTAAAATAAAATGGGGGGGTTTTGATTTAGAGATGGTTCATGAACTAACAAAGCACTAATATAACACTTTTGATTTTAGATTAAGAATAGAGAGGGTCTTGGGATTATGTCTATCTAAAGGTAAAGTGTGTAGGTAAATGATGGTTTGGCAAGACTTTTAGTTATTGATGAAAGGATAGTCTAGGTCAAAAGTCATTGTGGTCAATATTTCAATAAACCAACAATGATTTCACCCATGGGCTCTTTCAAGAACCTAACAAGTGTACAATTTGTAATTACCCAACACCTTAATCAAGCATCCTTATTTCTAGGATGATGCTCTTGACATGGCTTACACTCCCATCACACTTATTTCTAAGATTGAAAAAGGTAGTAAACCATAGACTCAATCACAGAAAACTTTTTAATACATTCATAACTTTATAGATGCTAAAATAAGCTTCATAAGTTCATAACATAACCCATCTATGAGTTTATGCTATTCTTTTGATAATTCATAATATCTTAAAAACTCTTAGGCATGCTTTGAAATTTATTCTTTAAGATCAATGCATAAGATTATCTCAAAATCAGTATGGCAATAAGGAAATATTGCTAAGCTTAAAAGTAAATACTATATTTATAAAAGTCATAATCATAGTATAGAATTTAAGAAAATTATATGATTTAATAATAAAAATTTAACTACCCTGCTTTTTTTGTTATAATATATCTTAGCATGCCAAAATTTGGGTTAAGTTTCTTTGTAGATGAAGTGTGAGAAATTTTAGCCTAGGCTAGTCTTGGATGTATTTAAAGTATGTTGTGTTCTAGATAAATTTAGAAATGGATAGGATATTGATTGTGTGATTTGAGACCATATGTGATAGCTAAGGGGTTAAGTAGTTCGTAGAAACTTTTGAAAGTGAATTCGGATTAGTAAAACTTCAGTTATAGCATTAGAAATCAAAGCGTTAGTTTGGGATGTCAATATTTGGATGTGTATTTCAAAATTGACAAAGTTTTCATACTGTCATACTTTCTATGTAATACCCCCGAACTTTCTTTAAGTCTAATTTAGTCTCTAAAATATTTAGGGATGAATTCCTAAGTGTATAATCTTTAAATCAGATAGAATTTTCCCAATTTTGACTTTTATCATGTGGGAAATTGAGCTATCTTTCCAACGATACAAATTTCACCAAAATCCATTATCGGGGTAAAAAGTTATGGACATTTTACTAAGAGCTGTTCGAACTGCCCAGGAGCAATGGAATGGCTGACGGGTCTCGAGTCAGTGATGGACCATCATTCTAGCCGTCACAACTGAGGTAGTAAACACATTCACAGGACAACGTGAGATGGGAGGGCCGAAGGATCGTTGAGTCAGCGATGGACCATCGCCCAAGCCATCACAACTAAGGTAGTAAGTCCCTCTTCTAGCCAAGATGAGATGGGAAAGCTGACAGACGATCGAGCCAGTGATGGACCATCGCCCAAGACGTCACAACTTTTGTTCAGCAATTTAAAGCCATTTTAAAAAGGGGTTTTGGGTCTTTTTCCACTCTTTTTAACACCTAATAACATCAGTTCAAAGCTCATAACATCATATTGATCTATAATATCAAAATTAGAGTTTCTTTCAAGATCAATCCTCAAGAACTAGATACAAACCCTTCTTCAAGAAAACTCAAGAATCAAAGTATCATTATTGAAGAACGTTCAAGGAAAGCCTCCAAGAATATTCTCAAGGCTTCAAAAGTCATCTGGTTCCTTTGAATCAAGAAAAATAAGATTTGTGGGGTTTGAAAAAGAACAATTCTTTTGTTCGTATGCCCAAAAGCTTTTTTTAAGTTATAATTTTCTAAATTTGATATTACTTTTATGAAATTTAAATTAGGGTTTATAACCCATGTTGCTAATTGCATGATTTTTATATTTTAAGTGATTTGAATATTGAGATACATGTCTACTTTCAAATATTTATACGTATGATCATATTTTCTAGATTTTAAGTTGAATTATGAATAATTGTTTTATAAAGCATGAACTTTATGGTGTTTGATATGAATTTGAAGAATAGGCTTGAAACCCTAAGATCTAGTATTGATATTTCAAGAATGATCCTTAAGTAAGCATCCCATGATTAGTTGTTTTCATGTTTTGATAAAGAAAGTTGATCTTTTAAACCAAGCTAAGATAGGAATCCACATTATTCACACAATTTATGATTTAAATCAAAGATAAGCATAATTGGTTTTCATTACAAACTCTTGTGCTATTTTAAGGTGGATTTTCTAAAAGTTCTGAGCAATAAATATGGAGTAGTATTTAACACCGAGTTGGGTATGATTCCAAGGTCTCATTCCCCAGAACTACGTGCCACCGTAGGCTTTTGAGTTCACCCATAGTAGGCTAAGATAGTTATCACTAAAGTTAAGGTTCTATTTTGATGGCAAGGGTAGAACAACTCTCCCTAGTGTGGGAAAGATGTTGGACTCCATAAGATAAAAGTATATGTTTGAAATCTATTGTTTGAAGATTCATCTTGCTTACTAGCTTTGAGAATAAGAATAGAATACAGGTTTTAGAACTAAGTGTAATGACTCACAAGATTTATACTATATGCTTCATTATTCATGATTTATGAGATTCAGATTTCAATTTTTCTAGAGTTATGTGAGTCACTTATATCAGTATGCATAATTTTTATAAAGATCATCGATACTGTTTACTAATTCCATACACCCCCATATACTCAGTACATCCTCAAAGTACTGATCCACATATATGTCTATGTGCTACATCATCTCATAATGTAGGTTCAGGTGCTCAGTCTCAGCAGCGACATTGATCTTCGAGCATCTTATCTACATCAAGATATTTTGTGATTCTTCATGGTTCGAGGACTTATTTATGTAGTTTTACCACTTTCACAGTGTTTTGAGTATTATTTTCAGTTCAGTTCGAGTCAGTTGGGGGTCTGTCCCAATGAATCTCTAGTTCTTTATCAGTAAGGGCTTGTAAAACTATCAGTTGTAGTTTAGAATTTTCACTATTTTTCTTTTCTGACAGTATTTCTTTATTTTTCAGATAGACATGATATGATAGTTCCATTGTTTTTATTTGCATATCTTAAAGTTAGTTTGTAGACTCAATAGCAGGCTCAAAGGGTTAGCTTGGGGCTATATCTAGCCTCAAGCAATGTGTGATACCTCAAGATAAGTTTTCGGGGCGTTACATTCTATCTCACCCAGGAAACTACATTGAGAGGTAGGTTGCTATAACAAGCCTTCTATAACAAAAGTCAAAGTCGGCCAGTCCCTCTATACTGGGTAGATCCCACTATAGTAAGGCCACTATAGTAAACACTATAACATCCAAATACACATGCAAGTCCACATAGTTATAATAAGTAATATAAAACCTCTACTGAGACAGATGCAACACCCTGAGTATGCACCCAGACGCCACATGATACTTACAACCCCAAAGGGCCATAAGCTAACCTATGGCTATGACTGGTACCTTCTATAAGAACTGAATAATAATACTAAAATATTGTGGAAGTTAGGCTGAAATTCCATAAGGCTCACAATCAGAATACTATTAAATCTAACATTTGATAATAATATCTGAAAGTAAATACTGTTTGAACTAGTCTAGTCTAAAAAGCCTCTAACTGAACTGTCTGACTATGGAGTTGATGGGACAAGCCCCGAACTAACTCTGACCGCTAAATAGCAGAAGCTGCTGAAAATACTGAAATAAAAGCATATCTTCGATGGATGAAGATTCATTACTAAAACTGCTTCTACTACCCAAATTTGTCTAAGCACGATCAGGAACCTGGCGTCCGAACCTATAATATGAGACATCATAGTGCAAAGAGAAAGTATGCATCTGTACGTGGAATGTACAGGTATGCTGACGAGGTAAGGCTGAATACACGTGTTCATATGCATGAATAATAGCTGACTAAATGATATTAAGTAACTAAATGAGAGAGTATGGAATACTAAAACCACTATAAATATTGAATATGTATTACTGCATATATACATATATACTATATCTGAGATTAATACTGAGACTGAGACTAAGTTTTGATAATAGAGTTACTGTTATTTAAGATTACTAATAACTAGGAGACTATTTCTAACAGTCCTAATTCTGTAGAACTGACCAAAGTTTTATACTGAGGTGGGTGACTGTGCCTGACAGTCCTGATTCTGTAGAGCTGAACTGTGTTCTCTACTTTGTTTGAAATTGAAACTGTGGGAGGTAATTATCTAACCGACATGCCATTTTTTGAATGGATTTAGGTCTAACCTATTACCCAGTTGGACGGGTGTCAGTACCATACCATGGGAAAAGATAAGCTGAAGAGTCACCATTATTTGGCAGGTGACCTGAATGAGAACAGTGGTACCCTCAACTGGCAGGTAGAACACCTTATCAACCATCAACTAGAAGGTTGTTATCTCAACCTATACTGGCTACGTAGTTCTGGAATGCATAGAATACTACTACGGATCACACCCTCTACTGGCAGGTGAATCCTCATCTTGGGTTCACTTAGTGCTGAATCCTACTCCCAATTGAAGACACTGTTTATTATACTGAGATGAACTGGACTGATACTAAGTTTCACTGAGGTTTGTAGCTAACCGAGTACTACTTGTTATGAAATTACTAAGACTATACTATAACTAATATATTTCTAGGTAAACATCTATACTTTTGGGTATTGAATACCCCTAGGATTAGAAAGAATTAAAAGTAAAACGTGGCATGATCTTCAAAAGCATAACGATAGATACTTGTTAACAATACATGCACCTAGGCATTTTGTCAAAAACTTGAGATACATGAACTTTTATATGAATGGTACCACATGATGACATGTCCTAATTTCACTATTCAATTCACATAGGCATTCTATCAAACACTTGGGGAGCTTGGCTATTTCATATAATAATAGTCAACACATGAACATCATGGATACAATAATCAATTGTAATTTCAAGGGTTTAACATGTAAATCATATAATTCACCACACATGCTATTTTAATTTCATGAAACTTATAGTAAATCATGGATTAGAACCCAAATTACATCATGAACAAGAATACAATCCAATTCAACATAAAATTCATGAAATGCAATCAACTCTTAGTTTTTAAAAGAGGCTCTTGAACTCCAAGGGTGGAAGGAAACCCTTGGATGAACACCTAACATACCTTGGTAATCAAATTAGTGAAGATTGATGGTGTTTTCTTGAAGCTTAAATTTGAAAGTAGAAGCCCTAGGGTTTGTTCTTGAGGAAATTTAAGAGAGAATGAGTGACTTAGCCTTTAGGGTAGGTTAATCTCGTGTTTTGAGGCCTTTAAAAAGTAGGAATGACCTAAATACCCCTTTGGATGTGGACTTTTAATTACTGAAAATATGCCCAGTGACGCGCAGATCGATGTGCCGTGTCCATAGTGTCAATTCGATGACTGGCCCTCCGCATCAAATTTGCATTGGGTCACTGGAATTTGCACTCTAAAACTTGGGAAAATATCCATCGATGGGATGGGCTACATAACGTATCAAGATTGCATTGTCCCACTATTTTGGTCACCCATACACAATTCAAATGAGGTTCAAAAAATTTAAATCTCAACTGAAGTGACCTTGGACACACCTGATCATGACTCAATCCAAGGATCGATATTTTAAGGTCATAAGGGTCACAAAATAAGATCGCCAAATTATGAAGGCTAAAAATGATTCTATGTATAAATAGTTGGCTGAAATTTCTAAGTCTGAGACCTCTTTCTTCATGCTCTAAAGGACTGAGTTAGGGTAAGAATTTGCGGGGTCTTACAATATCTCCCCCTTGGGAACATTCATCCTTGAATAAGATTGACTAAGCTGAGAATACTGATTGATTGAGATTACATACTAAATAGGCACAACTGAAGCATGATTATATGACTAGAACTACTGATATACTGAGTTTTTATACTGTACATGCATAACTGAAGCATGACTGAATTATGAAGACATGACACATAACTGAGTTGTTCCTAAAGGTATGCTTGATATGAGAATATTATACAACTGAAACCGATACTGATTTGTGTAGGTAATCTGAGCATGGAACTGAGTAAATTAAAGAAAAACTATTACCTTGAGCTAAGTCTGAGTTTGTGGAGAGGAGTTGACAATACTTGGTCCGCATATTTGATCTTCTTCACAAGTAGCTCCCTCAATGGACTGATTCTATTAAAGAACTTTGACTAGAGGAACAACTTTGTTCCTCACTTTGCAAACCTGATGATCAAGGATTTTGACTGGAACTTTTTCAAAAGAGAGACTATTCTGAACGTCTATACCCTCTATAGGGATTACAACTGCTGGGTCACCAATACATTTGTTAAGCAAGGATACATGAAACAGTGGGTGCACTGATGCTAAGTCTGAAGGAAACTCAAGCTCGTAAGCTACCTTTCAAAAATAGTAGAGGATTTGGTAAGGACCGATATATCGAGGACTGAGCATCCCCTTCTTGCCAAACCTCTTCACTCCCTTCATAGGTGAGATTTTTAAATACACAAAATCATTAATCTCAAACTCGAGATCTTTTTCTTGCACATCTACATATGATTTCTGTAAACTTTGAACTGTCTTAAGCCTCTCCCTGATCAACTAAACTTTTTCTAAGGCATTAAATACCAAGTCAAACCCTACTACTATGACCTCACCCACTTTAAACCAACCAATGGGAGATCTACATCTCCTCTCATAGAGCACCTAAAATGGAGCATCTAAATGCTGGAATAATTGTTGTTATTATTTGCAAACTCAATCAAAGGAAAAAGGTCATCCCAACTACCTTTAAAGTCAATGGTACATCCTCTTAACATATCTTTTAGAATCAGAATGGTCCTTTCTACTTGACCATCTGTTTGAGGGTGGAAGGTTGCGCTGTGAACTTGGGTACCAAGACCCTTTTGGAAGGATTTCCAAAAATGTAAGGTGGACTACCTTACTCTATCTAAAATGATAGACAATAGAACTCGAAGCAATTTTACCAAATCTCTAGCATAGAGCTTGGCATAATCCTCAGTATATCTTTGTAGACCTTCGGTGAATCTAGTATTGTGTACCATGCGCTTCAACAAGAATCCACTGTCACACGCCATCCACACATGGCACACATAGTCTACACAGGCAGTGTAACACACCATATCCCCCTTGGGAGAAAACCTTTACTTTCTGATCTCTGATTGACTCTTTTAGTTTAACTAAACTAGGATCCCTGTCCTATTTTTCTTTTACTTTAGACACCATTGATGATTTCAAACTATTCTGCACGCATATGCTACCCTATGCTGAATCGACTAAGAGGACACCTAGTCGGGTAAACTGATCAACTTCCTAAACTAACTTCCTCTTTCCATCCTCTATATGAGCAACACTACCCATAGATATCCTACTGAGAGAATCAACCGCTACATTAGCCTTGCCGGATAATATAGAACACTCATGTCATAGTCTTTCAAAAACTCTAACCACCTTCTCTAATGGAGGTTCAGGTCTTTTTAAGAAAACATATACTGTAGGATTTTATGGTTTGTGAACACATCAACATGTATACCATACAAATAATTTCTTCAAATCTTTAAGGCAAACACTATAGCTTCTAACTCAAGATTATGAGTGGGATTGTTATTTTCATAGGGCTTAAGTTGTCTAGAGGCATAGGCTATGACCTTACCTCTCTATATCAAAACACTCCCAAACCAACTCTGGAAGCATCACAATAAACCATAAACCCATCTAAACCATCTGGTAAAATCAAAATTAGAGCTGTAGTGAGTCGAGTCTTCAACTCCTGAAAACTCTTCTCACAAGAATCTGACCACTGGAACTTGACTTTCTTCTGAGTCAATTGGGACATAGGGGATGCAATAGATGAAAATCCTTCTATAAATCATCGGTAATAGCCAACCAAACCCAAGAAACTCCTAATATCTAATAGAGAGATGGGTCTGGCCAGTTTCTCACTACTTCAATCTTTTAAGGGTCAACTCTAATACCATCACCGAAAATGATATGACCAAGGAAAGTTACTGCCCTTAGCAAAAATTTACATTTTCTGAATTTGACGAAAAACTAATAGGATCTAAGGGTTTATAACACAATACTAATATAGTGTGCATATTCATGATCACAACAGGAGAAGACAAGAATGTTATCAATGAAGAATATGGTGAACATGTCCAAGTACTGCTTGAACACGTGGTTCATCAAGTCCATGAATGCTGTTGGAGGATTGGTAAGACCAAATGACATGACTAGGAATTCAAAGTGACCATACCAAATTCTGAAAGTTATTTTCGAAATGTCATATTCTCTTACTCTGAGCTGATAATAGCCTGGTCTAAGGTCTATCTTAGAATAGTAGCTGGCACTCAGAAGTTGGTCAAATAATTTATCAATTCTGGGAAGTGGATACTTATTCTTGACCATGGCTTCATTCAACTAACTATAGTCAATACACATTCAGAGAGAACCGTCTTTCTTATGCACAATTAGAACTAGTGCACCCTAAGGGTATATGCTGGGTCTAATGAATCATCGATCTAGGAGATCCTTCAATTGTTTTTTAACTCTTTGAGTTCTACTGGAGCTATTTTATAAGGTGGGATAGAGATAGACTGAGTATAAAGAAGAAGGTTAATTCTGAAGTCACATTCCCTCTCAGTAGAAACTCCAAGAAGATCTTTAGGAAACACTTTTGGAAATTCACATATTACTGGAACTGACTCAAGACTATGAGTCTCAGAACTAGAAAACTTAACTCAAACAAGATGGTAGACACACCCCTTGGATATTATTTTCCTCGCCCTTATGTAGGAAACAAGATGACCCCTAGGTGCTGAAGTACTACCCCTTCATTCTAGGACAGGTTCATTCAGAAACTAAAAATAGACAATTCTATTTTTACAGTCGACTGAAGCATAGCATGAATGAAGCCAATGCATGTTGAGAATGACATCAAAATCCTTCACCTCTAGCTCAACTAATTTTACTAATTTAACTTTCTAAGATACCATAATCGGATAGTTCCTATATACCCATCAGGGTATGATAAATTTACCAACTAGGGTAAAGACCAAAAAGGGTTTTGCTAGGATTTTGGGATTGACTTCGAAGTCAATAGCTAAATAAGAGTTACAAAGGACAAAGAAGCCCCTAGATCTAGGAAAGCGTAAAAATGTAAAAGGAAAATCTATAACATACCAATGACCACATTCGAAGAATTTTCCTAATCTTGTCAGGACAAAAGTGTATAAAGCCTGTTTGGGCGTTGCTCACTGGTGGCACTGGAAATGGCACCCTGCTCATTTGGGTGACCAAACTGAGCTGAAGGGCGATTGTACTGATCCTACGAACCTGGCTGAGGACAATCTCTAATTCTATGGCATATCTTACCATATCTGAAATAAACATCACTGCCAGCCTTGTAGATACCCTGATTATTTCTGCCATATTATTTATTCGGGCATTACTAATACTACCCTGGGATTTAGGGCTTTGTAACCTATCTTTATTGCTATCTTTGAATTTCAACACTGGAGAACTAGCTGAGGAAGAAGGTGGAACTAAAGGTTTTGGGTGGAACTAATAATAATTTCCACCTTCTAACTTAGGATGAGTGAAGTTAAACCTACCTATTCTAGATCTCTTATCTCCCTCTCTTTCTCCTTATTCTTAGCCTCCTCTATCTATTGAGCATGGACCATGAGCCTGGATATGTCTATCTCTTTAATCATCATTACGGTCCTACATTCCTTGACCATACTATTAGATACAACTAAGACAAACTTACTAATCTTAGATCTGCTATCTGCTACAACATGAGGGACATATCTGGCTAACTGAGTAAACTTGAGAGAATACTCTTTCACTGTTATGTTGCCCTATTTTAGATTAATAAACACCAAAAACTTACCTTCCCTTAACTCTAGTAGGAAGAACCTATCAAGGAAAGAAGTAGCAAACTCTTCCCATTTTACAGGCCCTGTATCTATAACCCTATGTGCCTTTCATAGCTTAAAGCATGTATAAGCCACATCCTGTAATTGATATGCAGCTAACTCAGTACACTTACTGAAAGTCACCTCCATGTTATTTGTGACTTTCTGCACCATGTCAAACAAATTCCTATGGGTCTTCCTAAGGCTTAGACCCTGTAAATAATGGAGAATTCATTCAGGTGATGTCCCTAATTCTAGTTGCAGTAGTACTAGCCACTGGGTTAGCCAAAATGATACCTGGGCGTTCATTCTGGTCTGTCATAGAATGAGCTAGTGTGGTGAAAGCTTCTCTAAATTTTGTGTGGGAGAGTTTCTCATCCATCGGATCTGTCTGAATGAGCAAATGTGATGGATGGTTTCCTATTGTTCTTCCATTGTTATTTTTGGGAGGCATGTTGTAATACCCCATACTTTTTCTAGCTAATTTCATCTCAAAAATGTCTAGTGTTAGCTTCTAAATTTAATGATGGTTATTCCATGAGGAATTTTTAAGATTTTTACTTTTTGTCATGTGGGAAATTCAATAATATTTCCATCAATATAAGATTTTTCCAAATCCAATAACCGAGTCAGAAGTTACGACTATTTTAAGTTCCCATCGTAAAAAAGTGCCATATTAGTTAGTGGCGCACCGTGCCACAAGAGGAAATGGCATTTGGCAAATTCCAGCAGAGGTCCGCGATTATGGCATATCATGCCATGGCTCAAATTTAAAATTATCCTTTTTCAATGTCTTAGCGCGATTTACTCTGCATCACGCCAAATTTACAGGTCACAAAAGAAGGGGAAACGCGATGGCTCCACATCGCGCCATCCCTCAGTTTCCAATTTTCAAATTCCAGTGACATGGCGTGATAGCGCCGCGTCACACCAGGGGTTCAGTTTGAAAAAATTTAACTAAAATTAAATGACCCATCCAGGGTTAAAAGGTTCAACTTCCCACCCCTATTTAAGCCTTTTAGCATGTAATTCAGTCACTTTTCACCCAAAATATGCTCTCTTCTCTTAAAAACCTCTCAAGACCAAGCTAGGGTTTTCATAGAAGATCTAATTCAAAGAATTTCCTCTGTCAATCTTAATGAAATCACGAACCAAGGTATGCGTTGTGTTCATTCAAGGACTCCTTTTGTCCATGAAGCCCAAGAATCTCTTTTCTAAGTTTAAGTTTATGGATTTCTTTATGAATTTGATGTTGGGTTTGTTTTGTGTGTGTTGAGAATGATCAATTGAATTCAAATCCATGTTGGGTGATCAATTTTATGTGGAATTGATTTGTATAGATTTGTATTCATGTGAATCTATGAATAAACACTAGGATGATGAAATTAGAGATGAATCATGATGATTAATTATTGTATAATGTTGTTTACATGTGCTATGCCTACCACGTGTTTGATTAAATGCCCTAGATGAAGGAACAATTCCCAACTAGTTTGATATCATGAAATCCCCATGTATGTACAAGTTATGCCTATCACATATTTGATGAAATGTGATTTGTGAGCAAATGCTAACACATTTGAGGCTTTTAACTCTAAATAATTGTGAAATCTTAAGCAACTTTTCTTATTTTTGATTGTTTTAATTGTTTTAATATAGATCTAAGTGATCGAGGAGGAAACTAAAGAAAAGAAGAACAAAATCAGTTGAAATCTGGTGAAAATAAGATAAAGTATAGCTGACGACATCTTTAAATCGCCGTCAGATATGTGAAAGGCTATCATAATTACCGTCAACCTTAGATAGAAGCTGAAGAATTGAAGTGAAGGGTGACGACATTTATGAAGTGCCGTCACAACTTTGACAAGGAGTCAAAAGCGCCGTCAACTCGAAGCATAACATGATAATTTCTAATGAGGATGTGACGACATTTCTCATATGCCGTCACATATTTGACACGCCATCAAATTCTGCCGTCAGGAGAAGCAGAAGATGCTATTATACTGGAAGCTTTGATGATATTCCGTAAAAGCCGTCAGGTGTCTGCCAAGCCATCAGAAATGGCATTGTCTATTCTGAGAAAAAAGAAAAAAGCTGAAACTTGAGAGTTGCTTCCATATAAAGCTCTTTCTATTTAAGGCATAATTTTTAGGTTTTATTACATGGAGGAACTTATAAAAAGGGTTTTTTAATTCTCTCTAGGGGGCATCATCAGACAATTAATTATCTATTGAGCAGAGAAAATATGATACTTTTTCTCTCTCTATCTCAAGAATAATATTTTTGGTATTTTTTTCCCTGTGAATCAAATACAAGTTCATTTTCCATTCCATTAATCATTGTAAGTTAATCCTTTCAGTTATGAATGCAAATTGCATGCTTGTTTCTTGCGTCATGAGTAGCTAAACTCCTATAACCTGGATTATGGAATCTATGGTTAGGTCATGATAAGGTATAAAATTAATTATTCAAGTGTTTAATAGGTGTTAAGATTTCTTGATAATTTTGAAACTATAATTTATGTCTGTTGGTTGCAAATAATAGGCATACCTACTTTGGTTTGCTTGAGAAAGAAATCATCAACTGTAGGAAGTGAGTTATCAATAGGGACTCAGAAAGGCTTTGTTTAATAATCAGTGCTATAATAAGGTTGATTAACCTAATGTAAAATTTTTGTAGTGATAAGTGATTATGTAATTTCGAGAGGATTGGGAAATTAGACGCTTGAATAGGTCGAGAGACATTTAAGCATACCATTGATAAAGATAGCTTGTCATCATAACCACCGTGAGAATCTTGAGTAAATTTTAGCATCTGTCATGCACCATAAGACCTAGTGAACATAAACCTGGTTATTTGATAAAATCTTTGTTACAAATATTGAAATCAAAATGACAAACAATTACGTGTTAAACTCAAACCCCTACTTGACTTTCTTTTTGTGCCAATTGTTTGAATTTAACTTGTAGCTTTAGTTTCAAATTGATTTAATCACCACTTACATTGTTCCCTGTGGATTCAACCCCGACTCCAAAGTTGGGTAAATATATTGACAATGGCAACCTTGCACAAAATTGAGGTATAAGTTGAGCGTTACCAAAAATTGATCTATTGCCAGGGAGCAATTTTGGTGTATTAAGTTATTCTGGAATTTTAGATTACTTGCTTGAATTCAGACTTGTAAATATTTGTTTGTGATTTGCTTTGTTTCTTGTGTTAGGTAGATTTTCTTTATTTTTGTTTATTTCTTACTATGGAATCATGGAATGAATATGAGTTTGATGGTTGGAAATCTTATCTGGATGATCCATGCCCATATTGTAATGGACCCCACTTTTAGCAAGATTGTAGATATGCTCCGCGGAGAGAGAGCTGGGCACCATCTACATCCTACTAGGAGTATAATTGTTCTTTATATGGTGGTCAAGAAGAATATTGGAGTGATTTCCCAAATGCCCTCTCCCTCTATTGCGCTAACCTAAGTTCTAGTTCTTCTTATGAGTATGATAGGTATTATGGTCAAGAAAAGGAAGAACGAAGAACTAGAAAGAGTAACATTGAAGCTATACTTCAACTAATGTTGGATCATAAAGAAACAACGAATGATACCATATGTGACATATGTCAAGACATTAGGGCATTTAACGAGGAAAGAAAAAGGATAGAAGAGATGGATATCGAGGTCAATCATCCAAAACACTTTTCTACATTATATTTAGATGATATCTTGTCTGTGGAATTATTTAAAATAATGGAAGAGTGTGAGGATGAAGAGCAAGAATCCTATGTTGATGATGAGCTTGATGTGGAGCAACCCTCAGTGATTTCCCAATCAACCGAAACATTCATGAATGAAGATGCCAAGGATGAGAAAATGTTATTAGAGTCAAAATAAGAAATCAAACACAAACCTTGTGAAGACTCTAGTCCATTTTGAGGTAAAAATACTAATAGGAAAGTTATTCTGAAATTGAGGGTTAGTCCTCATTCGAATCACTTTTCAACATTATGCTTCATGGATATGATGAAAGTCGAATCACCCAAGCAAATGATTAATTTTGAAAATGAGGAGGAAGATTCTTACATTTTGGAGTTTGTCCTTCCAAAAGGGTTTACTACAACCCCAATATTAAAGGCCAAGGAGCTTAAAGATCGATGTCTATTTAGTGGCTCTTTAAGATTCTCAACATTGTCAAATGAGCCCATTCAAAAGTTTGATACAAAACTGAGTAAGTAGTTCAAGTCTTCAAAGTAGTATGATAGAACACTCCTCATCATGCCCTCACATTTTCCCAACACACCCCGAAGATGTATTGATCAAAAGTTGGGTTGGCATTTCAAATCCTCCAAGTAGAGACATATCTTGATGAAGTCTGAGTAGTCAAGATAACTGAGTCGCACCGCGATGTTATACCAGGCGCTACTTGGGAGGAAACCCAAGGTATTTTGTTGTTTGTATTCGTCTTAGGTGATTGACATCAGATCTTCAGATCCATGGTGCCACTGGTATGTTTCTAACTCTCTTTTTTTTTGTTTGACGCATTGGATACATTGCATGATTTTAAGTTGTGAGTGGGGCTACTTGTGGGTGTTGATATCCTCTATGGGTTTTTGTTGTCGTGCCTCTTTTCCCTGGAGTCTTTTTCCTAGTAGAGCCGGCATGTTTAGGAATATTGTGTTTTTTTTATTGGTTGTGGTTAATTAAGGGAAAAATAAGTATCTAGGGCAATTGATATATTTTTGTTGATTTCTTTTTGAATGAAAAATATCTCTCCAGCTGTCTGTCTGATAACTGTGTGATGTGCATCTATATGTGACTACTGTGAATCTTTTTATGGCATTAGTTCTAGGGACATGATAATCATTGCTAACAATTGCATGAACCTGATAGGTAGTAGCTTGTGATGTACCTTTGTGCCATGTCTGTGTGAGGTCTAGCTCAGTTCCCTTTGTATGTTGAATTTAGAACTTTCTCGGTTAGTCTCGCCTTAGTTGAAAGATAGGGGTTAGGAAAGGATCATCGGCCGTTGTTGATATTAGTCCACTTTTAGCCTAAATTACCTACCCCGTGTGCATGATATCTCCCTTGATCCCTCTTTTGATCCTGAATAGATTAATTCTTTTTATGACACCTGTCACCTTCCAATTTAACTCAGAATGAACCTGTTTTGGCCCTAGTCCTCCTTGGATACTGTACACCTTGACTTAGACAAATAACCTAAGTTGAGGGTATCTGTCATAGGGGTGTGTGATATGAAATGTGAATGAGAGAGGTTGAATAAAAAGAAAAGGTTTAATGATTGATGTGGTAGAAAAAGAATAAGAAAGGTAAAATACTGTGTAAAAAAAGAACGAAGTATTTTAAAAAAGACCACACTCATCCGTAATATGTGTGACCAAGAATGAATGAAAAATGGAAAAAGGCAAAGAGGTGGGACCCAAAAGAGTAGTGTAGTATGAAGGAGGATTGGTGACTTTAAATATTCGTGAACACCATTCCAGCCCCAAGCCTACATTACAAGCCAAAGAAAAAGACCTATAGTGTTCCTAACTCAACTGTCTGAAAGCCTTGGAAATGAAAATAAGGGCAAGCATATGATATTTGACATACATTGATTGGAATTTCTTTTTGAAAGTGAGTGTCTTTTGACCATCCCTGTATTGACATACTTGATTTCATACATGAGTTAGGAGGAACTTCTTTGTTGTAAGGGCACACAGGTTCTAGCTGCCTACTTATTTGGGTAGTGCAACTTGTATATATGCATGGTTGTTGTTTCTAACTTGATGCGAAATCTTTATTCCTTTGTGTCACATTGTGGATCTTCATTTATAAACATAGTTGGTTTTATAAGTAATTAAACTTGGGGAGTGCCATGTGTTTTGAGCTAAAATTGAAAATCAACTGCCATGGGTATCTTATGTATTTCTTAGTTAAGCATCGTAGTGTTATGTTTTGGTTGCTTGAGGACAAACAATTGTTTTAAGTTAAGGGTGTTTATGTATGAGTAGATGCTAACACATTTGAGGCTTTTAACCCTAAATAATTGTGAAGAAGGAACTTTCGTTATTTTTGATTGTTTTTATTGTTTTAATGCAGATGTAAGTGATCGAGGAGGAAACTAAAGGAAAGAAGAACAAAATCAGTTGAAATCTGGTGCAAATAAGATGAAGTGCAGCTGACGACATCTTTGTAGCGCCATCAAACATGTGAATGGCTATCATAATTGCCATCAAGCTTAGACAGAAGCTGAAGAATTAAAGTGAAGTGTGATGACATTTCTGAAGTGCCGTCACAACTTTGACAAGGCATCAAAATCGCCATCAACTAGAAGCAGAACATAATGATTTCCAATTAGGATGTGACGACATTTCTCACATGCTGTCACATATTTGACACGCCATCAAATTTTCCTATCAGGAGAAGAAGAGGATGTTATTATAACGGAAACTTTGACGACATTCTACAAATGCCATCAGGTGTCTGAGAAGCCGTCATAAATGGCATCATCTATTCCGAGAAAAAAGAAAAAAGCTAAAACTTGAGATGCGCTTCCATATATAGCTCTTTCTATTTAAGGCATAGTTTTTAGGTTTTATTACATGGAGGAACTTATAAAAAAGGTTTTTTAATTCTCTTTAGGGGGCATCATCAGACAATTAATTACCCATTGAGCAGAGAACATATGATATTTTTTCTCTCTCTATCTCAAGAACAATATTTTTTGTCTTTTTGCCTTGTGATTCAAATACGAGTTCACTTTCGATTCCAATCATCATTATAAGTTAATCCTTTTCAGTTATGAATGCAAATCGCATACTTGTTTCTTGCATCATGAGTAGCTAAAATCCTTTAACCTGGATTATGGAATCTAGGGTTAGATCATGATAAGGTGTTAAATTAATTATTCAACGTTTAATAGGTGTTAAGATTTCTTGATAATTCTAAGACTATAATTTATGTATTTTGGTTGCAAACAATAGGCGTACCTACTTTAGTTTTCTTGAGAAAGAAATCATAAACAGTAGGAAGTGAGTTATCAGCAGGGACTCAGAAAGGCTTCGTTTAATAATCAGCGCTGTAACAAGGTAGGTTAACCTGAGGTAAAATCTGTGTACTGATAAGTGATTCCCTAAGTTCGAGAGGATTAGGAAATTAGACGGTTGAATAGGTTGAGTGAAATTTGAGGATACCATCGATAAAGATAGCTTGTCATCCTAACCACCATAAGAATCTTTAGTAAATTTTAGAATCTGTCATGTTCGGTAAGCCCTAGTGAACATAATCCTTGTTATTTAATAAAATCTTGGTTACAAACATTGGAATCAAAGTGACAAATAATTACGTGTTGAACTCAAACACCCATTTGAATTTCTTTTTGTGCCAATTATTTGAATTTAACTTTTAGCTATAGTTTCAAATTGATTTAATCGCCACTTACATTATTCCCTGTGGATTCGACCCCGACTCCAAAGTTGGGTAAATATATTGACGACGGCCGCCTTGCACTAAATTGAGATGTAAGTTGAGAGTTATCAAAATGCTTCAGTAAATGTATTATGATGATTATTATCTATTCAAGCAAGTCATGCTTTGTTAGTTTCCTTTTATCAAGTTCTGGGGGTAATTGTACCCGAAACATTAGCTGTGTGCTTAGAGCTATGTCATGTTTTCACGATACTCTCAGTCAAGCCATGATCCTTAGACTATTGACAATCTTATGACTTAGGAAATCTCCATGATCTCATGAACTCAGTCTGTTGCCAGATGTCAGTAGTATTCATCAGTCAACGGAAGTCAGTAACAAAGTCCATGTCCATTTTAGTAAATCATGTTCAGTGTCTATTCAGATAGGATTAGAAATTATCATCAAGCGAACCGAAGGATTGGAACTCAACTGTTATATGAGGGTGTGATTCTAAGAAGCAATCCTTGCGTTCTAGAACTATGTAGCTAACATAGGATGAGACATCATAGCCTGCTAATGAGGGTAGATGAGGTGTCTTAACCTGCTATATAAGGTTTGCCACCATTCTCATTAGAATTATCTATTATATTAGGGTCACTCATACGTTGTCCTTACTAGTGGCACGGTATGGACACCCTTCCAATCAGGGCATATATTGGAGCCCAATTCAGCTATAATGCATCATTTGGGGCATATCGGTTAGATGAATACCTCTACAGTCTCAGTAAAAGAACTCAGATAGTTCTTCAAAATTCAGGACTGTTAGATACAGTTAACTCAAATATAGAAAGAAACTCAGATAGTTCCATCAAATTCAGGACTGTCAGATATAGTCACTCATGTTATCAGTTATATTAGTTAGCAATATGTTATGTTATTAGTATTCAGATTCAGTACTCATGTTATCACGATTTCAGATATAGTTGCTATGTATGCATGCATGTATTCTCACATTCATATTAGTCAGTTAGCCAGTATTGTTCATGTATATTAGTCCTCATTATTTGAGGACATGATTATTTATCTATTATCTCATTAATTAGTTTATTAGTTGGAGTTAGTTGGAGATATGTCCCATCAACTCCTTACTCAGACAGTTCAGTCAGTTAGAGGATTTCTAGACTATCATGTTTTAGACTTCAGTATTTTCAGTTTTGTTTTGGGTATTCTATTACCCCACACAGATGTTATATCATTCAGATCATGTTCAGTATTGAACCTTATGGCCTTTCAGTCCATGTTTCTGCATTATAATGTATTGTATGGAATATACAGGCACAAATACAAGTCATGGGTTAGCTTATGGCCCTTCAGGGTCATGAGCACCATGTAGCATTTTGGGTACCAGATTTGGGGCATTACATATGTTCTGTAAATGAAAGAAAGATAGGGATTAGACTGAGAGTTTCACTTGAGATCATGCTCACTAGCACGATGTGAACATTGAAGAAGGGGAAAATTTCCCTAAAAATGCCTTGTAGCCTCTTGTGCATATGTGTGGTGTGCTACACACCCATGCAAAAGACTCTACTAGTTGCGGCTTTCAGACTCACTAGGACTCTTTTGAACCTTAGGCTCTGATACCAAGTTTGTAACTCCCTAATTCTGCTTCTCTAATGCCACCCAGTACTTACGACCCTGAAAGAACATAGGGTAACCTATGATTGGCACCTGTTATGAGCACTAAATAATAATACTGAAATAATGCGGAAGTTAGGTTGAAATACCATAAGGTTCATAATTTGAATTTTATTAAATATAACATCTGATAATAATATCTGAAACTAAATACTATCTGAACTAGTCTAGTCTGAAAAACCTCTAACTAAACTATCTGACTGTGGATTTGATGGGAAAAGCCCCTATTTAAATCCTACCACTGAAATACTAAATTTGTTGAAAATATTGAAATAAAAGCATATGAGGACTCACTACTAAAACTGTTGCTACTATCCGAATCTATATAAGTGCGGTCGGGAACCTAAGTGTGTGGACATATTATATGAGACATCATAGCGCAAAGAGAAAGTATGCGTAATGACATGGAATGTACTGGTATGCTAGATGAGGTAAGGCTGAATGCAAGGGTTCATATGTGATGTTTGAGCATATGCTAACACATTTGAGGCTTTTAACAAAGAATAATTGCAAAGTCTTAAGTAATTTTTGTCATTTTTGATTGTTTTATCTTTGATTTTGCAGTGGAAGTCAAGATGTAAGAGAACCTACAATGATTGAAGTAAAAGAGTTGAAATATGAAGTAAATAGAAGAGAAGTGTGGTTGACGACATTCCTGATAAGTCGTCAGCACTCTAATAAGTTATCAGCTTTATTGTCAGCCTTTAAAAGAGAATAGGATTCAATTGAAAGAAGTAACAACTATATGTGATAAGCCGTCAACCTTGTGAGAAGCCGTCAGAGTCGCCGTCATCCTTAGGTAGAACATGGGAGCTGAGGTGTAGAAGTGATGACATTGTCTGATATGTCGTACCAGTTTGATAAGCCATCAGGATTCATCGTCATCCTTAAGCAAAAATTTTAAAAATTTAAGAGGAGCTGACGACATCCATGATAAGTTGTCAGCCTCCTGATAAGGAATAACGCATGTCGTCACCTAATATGAGAAGAACACTGAACTCTGTGATTTTGTTTCCATAATTAGACTGTAATATTTAAAGCATAGTTAAGGGTTTTCTAAAGGGGATTCTGAACATATTTTGGAACACACGTATTTTATTATTTTCTCTCTAGTTTCTTGGCTTGAACAAAATAATTAACTTTAAGAGATTATCATAAATATTTTGGGATTTCTACTTTGATCTAATCTGAGAAACATTAGTTGCTATCAATCTTGTTGTAAGTTCATCTTTCAAATTATGAGTTCAACTTGCTGTATCGATTATTACATTATGACTGGCTAAATCCCTTTAACCCGAATTATGGGATCTATGGGTTAGGTCTTGGTAAGTTGCTAAGAGTTTATAATTCTAAAGGTAACAGGACTCTTGATAGTTCCGAGTTTTAATTATTGTCTATTGGTTGCAAACGATAGATAGCACCTGCTTTGATTTGCTTGATATAAGAAATCAACTATTATAGGAAGTGAATTATTGACAGGGACTTGGAAGCTACCAACCTTCCGTTTAATAATTGACGTTGTAACATGGTTAATTAACCTGAGGTAAAGTATGGTCAGTGAATATGAATTCCCTAATTCCAAGAGGATTAGGTAATTAAATGCCTACGTAGGTTGAGAGACATTAAGGCATGACTTCAATAAAGACAATTTATTCTTCCTACCTATCATGCGAATCTTGAATCACTATTAGTATCTATCAAGTACCAAAAACCATAGTGAACATAATTCTGGTTTTCCATAAGTACTTGATTACAAACACTGAAACTAAAGTGACCAATAATTATTTTCTAATATCCAAAACCCCCATTTTAGGAAACATCCAACTATCATTTGATTAAATTGTAAACGACTTAAGTTCACACCATATTCCCTGTGGGATACGACCCCAACATAGTAGGGTTATATATTGACAACGATCGCTTACATTCTCACCTAAGAGGTGTAGTTTGAGCGTTATCAAAAATGGCATCGTTGCTGGAGAATACAGCTGTAAATTATAGTTTATGTGCGCTAATTGACTGTTAGTCATGTTTCCTAGTTTTACATTTATTTGTAGTTTTTGTGTATTGCAGGATCTTTGTTGTGTATGCTAAGAACCAGAAGTTTCGGAGAACCATTATTACCATTTAATCTGAAACTGCAATGAATTGGAAGAATGGCTGACCAGTAGGAGGGTGATAGGTTAGCAACCTTAGCTATATGTCAGGTGAATATGCAGAATATCGGTCAACAAGTACGACATCAAAATCATGAGGATGAAGATTTAGGAGACTAGGAGTTGCTAAACCTTGGTAACCTAAGGCGTGCAGAGCAAGTATCTGTACCAGTACAATAGAATGCTAACAGGAACCGTCTATTCCAAGAAGGGCAAAATTACTAGCCGGTCCAGTATGACCTAAATGATGATGATGGTGGAATGGATGGAGAAGGTGTAATGGGTACAATTATTCCTCCACCGTTGGAACCTGGGGAAAAATTCAACATTATGAGTACTATGATTCAACTCCTCAATCTAAAGGGGTTGTTTGGTGGCCTTCCTGGGGATGACCCGAACTTGCATCTGGTGAACTTTATCACCATCTGTAAATTTTTTGGTAACCCAGGAATGGGTCAGAATGCTATTCGTTTGAGATTTTTTTCGTTATCTCTGTCTGGGGAGAAAATATTATGGCTTAACCAATGGGAGGCAGTTGAAAAGTGCTTTCCTAGAAAGGTTCTTTCACCTTCCAGGCGGGTACAGTTGAGGGATGAGAAAAGCAACTTTAGACAGCTCCCAACTAAAGCCTTGTATGAAATCTGGGAGAGATTAAAAAAGAAGCTGACGCAGTGTCCAAACCATAATATGACGGACATAAACTTGATAGAGATTTTGTACAGGGCTCTTAACTCTGTAACAAAACCAATTGTAGATAATGCTACTAGTGGTTCATTTTTTAATTTTACATTCCTAGAGGCTTTAGAAATGCGAGAGAGAATGACAAAATAGAGTCGGGCATGGCATACTAGAGACTCTGTGGTAGCAAGCCCCACTATTTCTGTTGGTATGAATGTAGAACAATGCAGGACAGACAAGAAGCATGATCAAGACATGGCGTACCTAAAAATGTAGATGGACTTGCTAACCAAGAACCTGCCATTAGGAAAGATTGAGAAGGTTAAAGCTATGGGATATTAAGATAGAGTTGATACTGATCCAGAAGAAGAGGTTAACTTTGTTAATAATCACCGGGGTTTCCGAGGCAATAGCCAAGGGAATCAAGGTCGGAATTATTATGATAAGTCTAGTTATAAAGATAGAGATCAGGGAAATTAGAGGAGCAATAATAATAGGAGTGGGCTATATGTCCCTCCTAGAAAGCGAGAGGCTACTACACTAAGTTCTGAAAAGATATCCATAGAGGAAATGATGGCTAAATTGTTAAAGAAAGTGGAGGCTACTAACTCAGGAGTGACTACTATGAAGACCGATCTATCATCTATTAGTCTATTGATAAAATCGCACTCCGCTTTGATTAAGTAGCTGGAACACCAAATGAGCCAACTCTCTGCAACGCTGAATTAGAGGAAGAGTGGAACATTACCTAGTGATATAATCTAGAATCTTCTGAATGATGGCTCATGTATGGCGATTACCACTAGAAGTGGTAAGATATTATCTGACCCTTCTGTGGGTAAAAATATAGTTGATGAGGTAATTGATGATGAACCAGAAAAAGGTGTTCCAGTGGAGTCTAAGAAGCTGGATGGTTTTGATGATACTCCAAAAAAGGGGAAAGAGAAGGAGAAGGAGGTAGTGGTAAAAAATCTCCCTAGACCACCACCTCCCTGTCCTCAATGCTTGTAGAAAAAAGTTGATGATACAAAGTTGAGCAAGTTCATGATGATGTTGAAGTAGTTAACAATAAATGTGACTTTGGTGGAGGCACTTGAGAAAATGCTAGGATATACTAAGTTTATGAAAGAGCTTGTCACAAAGAAACAAATGGTTAGCCATGAGCAGGAGGACAATCTCCATCATTGTGGTGCTATCTCTATAAGGTCTTTAGTGCAGAAAAAGGAAGACCCGAGAGCATTTACCATCCCTTGCATTATTGGGTCCCTGAATTTTACAAAAGCTCTATACGATTTGGGAGCCATTATAAACATAATGCCACTTGCTGTGTATAAGAAGCAGGGTTTGGGGGATCCTACCCCGACAAACATGCGGTTGGTGATCACGGATAGGTCTGTAAAGCAGCCAGTGGGCATATTACATGATGTATTGTTAAAGGTGGCCAACTTTATACTGACTGCTGATTTTGTAGCCCTATACTGTGAGGTGGACTTTGAAGTTCCCATCATCCTGGGTAAACCATTCCTTGCAACTTGGAGAGTGATAGTGGACAAGGAGTTAAATGAGATAAAGTTCAGGCTCAATGACAAAGAAGCAAGATTCAAACTACACTCATCCATAACCTAACAAAAAGAGATGAGTGTTTGCTCAGTCGTGGATGTATTCTATGAAGATAGTAAAGATATATCAGCAGGATATCTTGATGAAGTTTGAGTAGTTAAGATAACCAAGTCGTGCCGCGATATTAAATCACGCACTATTGGGAGGCAACCAAAAATTTTTATGTTCTAGCAAAGTATTTATTTTTGTAGTTAGGTTCTAGTTCAAATAAGGCAGAATCTATGTATCCAGCTAAGTATTCCTGATGACATATTTGATGGGCTGTCATAATTGTGATAAGTCGTCATATTCATCATCAGATAAATCAAACCTGAGGCATGTTCTATTAAGGCTAATGAAATTCTTGATGGTCTATCACAAATGTGATAAGCCGTCAGCCTTTTTGGTCAGAAAAGCAAAAAGAATAGCTAAAATTTTGGGTCAAATCAAAAAGATTCGACCCGGCCCACAACTTTGTCTTTCTACCTTCCCGCGTATTTCCTTTCTTTTCTTTAAGTTTTATTTCCTTCCACAATTAGTTTATTTTCTTCCTTTTCTAAAGTATTTCCAAGTAAAACAAAAGAAAACTTCCTTCCTTGTGAGTGTGGGTTGAATTCAAAGTCAAGAGTTCTTTTTTCATCTACTTCCTCTTACTCGTGTAACCAAATTGAAGGCACTTATCAGGTCTTATAATGGCACCCAAAGGAAAGAACCCAAAATCTACAAAGAATTAGACCAAGAGAAGTGTACCTCAGAGACTCTTTGATGAGGGCTCCAATTATGAGGAGGAGGAGCCACTGCTCAAGAAGCAAAAGAAAAAAAAAAGCCCCAAAAGCCTTCACCACCTTCACCAGTTGAGGTGTAGGAGAGTGAAAAGAGTGATACTGAGCCAACAACATCTGAATATACATCTTCTGAGCAGACGACCTTTGAGCAACAAGAGTCTGAACATACTGAATCTGAGGAGCATAATTTAGATCATCTTGATTCTGAGAAACATGAGTCTGAGAAAATGAATCTGAGGGACCATCATCTGAGTCCCCTTCTATAGAGCAATAAGATGATGAAGAATCTCCAATTCGGGGAACTATGGTTAAATGCAAGAACCCTGAGGTTTGAGATAGTGCTAGGTAGTAAATTCCCTAGGAATAAAAATCTTCTTTGATGGGCTTCACAGAATAAAATGAAGGCCCATTGAAAGGCTAATCTTTGAAGAAAAGAAGATCATTACTACTGATCTGAATAGATATCCTTAAGTAGAGCAAAAATTTTGAGACAACGACTTAAGATGAACCACAAAAGAAGAAAGCTCATTTTTTCCTACACTAGTTAGGGAGTTCAATGCAAACTATCAGGCTTGATCGGAAAATCTGTGTAAAGAAAGGGAGAAATGAGCAGATCAGCCTTTGTTGGATAGAGTTCCAGTACAGGGTATAATGGTGGATCTCTTAGAAACGATAATCAATAGATTTCTTCATGGCCCTGGAGTCACTCCTCAAGAAACTTCACCTACTTTCTATGCTCGGTTGAAGCATCATGAGAATCAATGGTGTTGGTTAGCGACCCTTATAGCTGAAGAAAAACTTGAATGGCTGACCAACCCTAATTAGAGGATTTTTAAGGCTTTCCTGACTCAAGAGGTAAAGTTTTTATGGGGTGTAGTGTGCATCCATTTGATGCCTACTGAGGGAGATAATATCCTTGGAGATGATAGAGCAATATTGGTCACAAATCTTGTGGCTAAACTTGAGTTGAACTTTGAGGAGATCATTGTTAAGAAGATGAAAATTTGAGTCTCAAGGCCCAATACGGCATATCCTTTCCCTTGTCTAATTACAAGGTTATGTAAGGTAGCCCATGTACCTGAAGTTGTGGGGTTAGGCGAAGAACTTCTTGCCAATAAGACCAACAATCTCATCCAAAATGATGAAAATCAATCGAGACTAACACTTGAAAGAGTATTAGGAGTTGAAATAGACCCACTAGTTACAGGTACTAGCTCAGCACCTAATGTAGCAGTGCAGGATTTTGAGGATTCAACATCGACCTTATCAGCAGTAGCAGAATCAGTGCCTAGAAATAAAACAAATCCGTTAGCTGTTGTGTCTACCAAAAAATTTTCCTTTAACTCGATTAGGAGAGTGGTCAAAAAACCCAAGTGGTATGAGGCTCAGTTGTAACTTTTTTCCTATTAATTTACCTCTGCGGTGGACAAGAGGATTAAGGTTGCACTGGAGCCTTTTCGAGCCTTACCCGATCAAAATGATGAATTAGAAAATCATTTTAATACACGGGTAAGATAAATGTCTGGCTCAGACCTTGCATAATTCAAAGCAGTCCTGTACAAGGTGAAGGCAGATGTTGGAGTATTACAGCAACACCAACTTATTGTGTCGGCAGATCTGACTATTGATGAGTCTTAGGGTAAAATCCCATTGCTTGATCTCATAGAGGAACCAGTGAAGGAAAAAAAGAAGAAAAAAAGTATGGTTAAGAGAGAAAGTCCTGATAGTGATGAGGAAAGAAAACTAGAGAAGAGGGTGAGAAAGAAGGCTAAAAACAGATAAAGAAGGTGATTATTAAGTCCTTAGTTATAATAAGAAATGGAAGGCAGCCATCCGAGCGAGAGCCGTAGGTGCCTCAATGAGTAGGCCCTCACCAATTGTTGGGCTAGATGCATAAAAAAGAAGGGAGACTCCCAATGGAGAAAATGCAACTGAGGATACAGTAACAGGGTCAGGTACCCATGATTCCCGTTCTTGATATACTCCAGGTATACCTTAACCCTTAGTTCAGTTTTCCTTTGATTTTAAGTTGAGCGTGTAGGGTGAGTTGTTTTTGTAACATTTTGTAGTTGACTAGGTGAAATACAAGTACTTGAGCCAGTTAACACGGTTTTGTTATTTTGTGAACACCTCTCAAGTGGTCTAATTCTTTAACTATGTGATTTGCATCTAATTGTGATCACTGTTCATCTTTGTATGGTATTAGTTCAAGTAACTTGATAACCATTGCTAAAAAATTGCATGAATTGGATAAGTGGTAATTTATGATATACTTGTGTGCCATGTGCGTGTGAGATTTTACTTAGTTCCATTTGTAAGTTGGATTCAGAACTTGCCCGATTAGTCTTACCTAGGTTGAAGGATAAGAGTTAGAAAAGGATCATAGGCTATTTTGATATTAGCCAACTTTAGCCTAAATGACCTTCCGCATAATATCCTTTGATCCCTATTTTAAGCCTGAATAGCCTATTTCTTTTTATGATACCTATCACCATCCTATTTTTATCTTATTATGAATCTGTTTTGGCCCTAGTCCTCTTTGGACACTGTACACTTTGACTTTGGCAAATGGCCTATGTTGAGGCTGCCTATCATAGGGGTACATGATGTAAAATGAGTATGAATAAAGGTAGAGTAAAAAAAAAGTTAGATATGGTGGAAAAGAGCAAGAAAAGAAAAGTGGTGAAAAAGAAGAAGTGATTGTAGAAAAGAACTGCACGCATCCTGAATAAGTGTGATCAAGAAAAGAGAAGAGTAGAAAAAGCTAAATGAGTGAGACCCCAAAAGCTAGTGTAGTGTCAAGGAGGCTTACTCACTTTAAATATCATCGAGTATGATACCAGCCCCTAGCCTACATTACAAGCCAAAGAGAAGACCTATAGTGATCTTAGCTGACCTATCTGAAGATCTTGGTAATGAAAATAAGGGCAATCCTATGGTATTCAACATGCATTGATTGGAAATTTATTCTGAGAGTGAGTTTCTTATGATTGTCCCCATGGTTACATAGGTGATGTCTGATATAAGTGCAATGGGACTTCTTTGTAGTGAGGGAACACTAGTTACATAGCTTGTTGATAACTTTATTGGTGAGTGTAAGCTTGATACATGCATTTTTTTTGTTGCTGATTTGATGCCATATCTTAATTTCTCTATATAACGTTGTTGCTCTTTAATAACATACATAGTTTTTTGTAAATTGATTGACCTTAGAGATGGTGAAGATGTTTTGAGATAATATGGATGGTTGACTGTTGAATGTACTTTGTATTCTCTTGGTTGTGTTTTAGTTGCTTGAGGACAAGCAATTGTTTTAAGTTGAGGGTGTTGATGTTTGAGCATATGCTAACACATTTGAGGCCTTTAAATAAGAATAATTGCAAGTCTTAAGCAACTTTTGTCATTTTTCGATTTTTTTATCTTTGATTTTGCAGTGGAAGTCAAGATGCAAGAGAACCAATAATGATAAAAGTAAAAGACTTGAAATCTGAAGCAAATAGAACAGAAGTGTGGCAGACGACATTCCAGATAAGTCATCAGCACTCTAATAAGTTATTAGCTTCATAGTCAGCCTTAAATAGAGAATGGGATTTAGTTGGAAGAAGTGACGACGACATGTGAAAAGCCGTCAGCCTTATGATAAGCCATTAGAGTCGCAGTCAGCCTCAGACAGAAGTGGGAGATGAGGTGGAGAAGTGATTACATTATTTGATATGTCATCACAGTTTGATAAGCTGTCAGGATTCACTATCAGCCTTAAACAGAAATTGTCAAAATTGAAGAGGAACTGACGACATCCATGATAAGTCGTCAGTCTCCTGATAAGGCATCACACATGTTATCACCTAATCAGAGAAGAACACTAAACTCTATGATTTTGTTTCCATAATTAGGCTGAAGTATTTAAAGCATAGTTTCGGGTTTTCTAAGGAGGATTTTGAATCTATTCTGTAACACACATATTTTATTATTTTCTCTCTAGTTTCTTGGCTTGAACAAAACAATTAACTTTCAAGAGATTATCATCAATATTTAGGGATTTCCACTTTGATCTAATTTGAGAAGCACTCGTTGCTATTCATCTTGCTGTAAGTTCATCTTTCAAATTATGAATTCAACTTTTTGTATTGATATTACATTATGAGTGGCTAAATCCCTTTAACCCAAATTATTGGATCTATTGGTTAGGTCTTGGTAAGTTGCTAAGTGTTCAAGATTCTAAAGGTAATAGGACTCCTTGATAATTCCGATGTTTTAATTATTGTCTATTGGTTGCAAATGATAGATAGAACCTTCTTTAATTTGCTTGAGATAAAAAATCAACTATAGTAGGAAGTGCATTATTGACAGAGACTTGGAAGCTACAAACCTTCCGTTTAATAATTGGTGCTATAACAAGGTTAATTAACCTAAGGTGAAGTCTGGTTAGTGAATATAAATTCCCTAAGTCCTAGAAGATTCGGTAATTAAATGCCTAAGTAGGCCGAGAGACATTTAGGCATAACTTCGATAAAGATAATCTATTTTTCCTAACTATCGTGAGAATCTTGAATCACTATTAGCATCTGTCAAGTACCAAAATCCAGAGTGAACATAATTCTAGTTTTCCATAAAGTCTTGATTACAAACACTGAAACTATAGTGATCAATAATTATTTTCTAATCTCCAAAACCCCCATTTCAGGGAGCATCCAACTATCATTTGATTAAATCGCAAACGATTTAAGTTCACACCATATTCCCTGTGGGATTTGACCCCAACCTAGTTGGATTATATATTGACAACGATCACTTACATTCTCACATGAGAGGTGTAGTTTGAGCGTTATCAATATGCATGAGTAATAACTGACTGAATAATATGAAGTAGCTGAATGAGAGAACAAGGAATACTTAAACCACTATAACTACTGAATATGTAATACAACACGAAAACATATATACTATTTTTGAGATTATTACTGAGACTGAGTCATAGTTCTGATAACTGAGTTACTGATATTTGAGATTACTGATATTTGTATTACAGATAACTGGGTGATTTCTTATGATAGTCCTAATTTTGTAGAACTGAACTGGGTTCTATACTTAGTTGGGTGGCTGTGTCTGACAATCTTGATTCTGTGGAACTGAATTGAGTTCTCTACTGAGTTTGAAATAGAAACTGAAACTATGGGAGGTAATCATCTAACTGACATGCCCTTCATTAATGTATTGAGGTCGGACCAGTAACCTTAGTTGGAAGGGTGTCAGTACTGTGCCACGGGTAAAGATAAGTTGAAGAGTCACCCTCATCTGGCAGGTGCCCTGACTGAGAATGGTGGTATCCTAAACTGGTAGGTAGAACACCTGATCAACCCTTAACTGGAAGTTTTTAATCTTAATCTACACTGGCTATGTAGTTCTAGACTGCAAGGACTACTACTTGGGATAACACCCTCTACTGGAAGGTGAGCCCCCATCCTTGGGTTCACTCGATGCTGAATCCTACTCCCAAATGAAGACAAAAATTATCATATTAAGCTGAACTAGACTGGTACTGAGTTTCACTGAGTTCTATAACTGACTAATTTCTACTGTTCGTGACATTACTGATACTATACTATAACTACTATAGCTCTAGGTAAACAACTCAATTTTTTGGGTATTGAAAAGCATAACGATAGATACTTGTTAACAATACATTCACCTAGGCATTTTTTCAAACACTTGAGATACATAAACTTGTTCATGAATGGGACCACATGATGACATGCCATGATTTCACTATTTAATTCGCATATGCATTCTATCAAACACTTGGGGAGCTTGGTTATTTAGCATAATAGTTATCAACACATGAACATCATGGATACAATAATCAATTTTAATTTCTAGGGTTTAATATGAAAATAATATAATTCACCATACATGTTATTTTAGTTTCATGAAACTTGTAGTAAATCATGGATTGAAACCCAAATAACATCATGAACATGAATACAATCCAATTCAACATGAAATTCATGAAAAGAAATCAACTTGTAGTTTTTAAAAGAGGTTCTTGAACCCCAAGGATGGAACATAACCCTGTATGAATATCTAACATACCTTGGTAATAAAATTCATAAAGATTGATGGTTTGTTCTTGAAGCTTGAATTTGAAATTCGGTGCCCTAGTGTTTATTCTTGAGGAAATTCGAGAGAGAATGAGTGATTTAGCCTTTAGGGTAGGTTAATCTTGTGTTTCGCGGCTGAATAAAAGTGTGAAAAATGATCCAAATACCCCTATGGACGCGTACTTTTAATTATTGAAAATATGCCCAACCGCGCATAGACCGATGTACCACGTCGATGGTGTCGATATGATGACCAACTCTCCGCGTCGAGTTCACATTGGGTCACTTGAGTTTGTATTCTAACATTGGGGAAAATATCCATCGATGCGATGAGCGATGCAATGCATCGAGATCGCATCTTCCCACTATTTTTGTCACCCATACACGTTTCAAGTGAAGTTCAAAAAATTCAAAACTTACCCGAAGTGACCTATGGATAAACTTGATAAGGGTCGCATAATAAGATCGCCAAATTATGAAGAAGAAAAATGATTCTATGCATCAACACTTAACTAAAATATCTAAGTCTTAGACCGCTTTCTTGATTCTCTAAAGGACTGAGTTAAGCTAAGGTTTTGTGTGGTCTTACAAAAGATATCAAACCTTCATGGACTTTGTGATTTGAAATTTGCCTACTTGAATTTTTACAAATAATCCAAACAATTACAATACTTATCAAATAAATGATTGAGTGGTAATGCTCTTTGTATTGCAAAATTAATTATTTAAAAGCATAGATGATCTTAATGGGTGATTGTGATCAATATTAAAGAGGCATTCCAGGGTTACGGCATTAATCACGATTATGTATACATTTGACTTATCCTCAATGAAATTTATTTCTCT
Organism: Capsicum annuum; assembly: GCF_002878395.1. Classification (NCBI taxonomy): domain Eukaryota; kingdom Viridiplantae; phylum Streptophyta; class Magnoliopsida; order Solanales; family Solanaceae; genus Capsicum; species Capsicum annuum. The sequence continues at coordinate 21,598,625 of NC_061116.1, read as the reverse complement.
AATAACTAATTTTAAAGTTAATTTTATGATTTAGAAATGGGTATCATCCAAATAGCCTATATAAACTAGCCTCACAACTACATTATTGAGCGATATTATGAGATTCTAATTTAAATGCACTGTCATACCATTCATAATCAGATAAGAAAAACTAGATATATTACTATCCTAGTAACAAATCATCTCTAACATTAAGGCAGATGTGATCTTACCCCCATGTTCTTCATCATATTATTATATTTTCATGGTTAGTTCAAGTGAGAATTACACATTTATTCTAACATTGGCTAGACACCAAAATAGTACACATAAGAATATAGGAGCAATTATTTGATAAACAAGATTTTAGTTGTAACCTCAGAACAAGTGTGTTTATCTACTCATATTTAGAAAAAAAAGTACAAAAAATAATATTAATCATACCAAAGTAATGAGTAGTAGAGTTTAAAGATGATGAAACCTAATGAAAACCCTTATGCTCTTTATTTTTCTCTCAAATGTCGTAATTCTATAACCACAAGTCATTGTTGGGGTACTTCTAGAGGTGGATTCGCTTTATTATAATCCCATTAGGGATTTGATTTTTAATTAACAAAATCCCATCGAACAAAGGCAATGAGGCATGGACCCCATAGCGGGATAGCAACTGCTTGAAATGTCGTCCATAACATTGCTTTACCAGTAACTCTTTCTATTAAGCTGTGTAGCACAAAGGTCTATTTTATGTTCTAGCTATGTGGCATGGAGGCTCATTCATCTCTAGATTTTCCCTTATATAACATATCAAGCTTTTTCATGCTTCCTCCGTTAATTTGGTTCACTTTCAGCTGCATTTTTTCTTGAAATATACTAATTACATTTTTAGATCACCCATACAATATATTAAGAAGCACAAGAAAATATAAAAATTCGTTCTCAAAACATGGGTAAAATTTGGTTCTTGGGTGTTGTATAAATATGCCCAACATCAGGAATCAGGCCACTGCAGTTGACTTCGCTCAGTAGAAAATCATTAGTTTATACTCAAATTTCATTATTAAGGTAAGTTAATCCACCTATTTAACTAGTTTTTCGATGATTAATCCTTTGAATCACAATGATTTAATTATGATAGAGGAATCAACTTCACCTAGGTTGATTATCTGGTGTAAAGTAGTGAAAATAAGGTGAAATCTTTAGATTTTGGTTAAGGGTGGATAAGTTTTAATGACATAGTCAGAATTCATTCTTGCAAACATAAAATTGATAGAACAAAAGTAGAGTGAAGGTAGAGAAACCCTAAAATAAGGGAATGATCATGAAATTTACTTTAAGGTTATGGGATTATATTGAATCCCCGAAATTAATAGAATATTATTTGATAGTGTTTAAATTGCGCTTTTAAATTTCAATCAAGATGAGGATGCAAGAAGAGACAAGGATTAATTTCATTAGAGCATTGCAGGGCTTGGATTGAGATAGGTGATAGTTAAATTATAGTTAAAGACTCAATTTACTTTTTGTGTGCATGTTAATTGCCTATTTGTATACTTATTTCAATGCATGTTATTGAATATTAACTTGTTGAGTAATTTTACAAGTTGTATGATCACCTGAAATGAGATTGTGTAAAAGGACTTGTTCTAAACTGTACGTGTAATACCCCGTATTTTCGTACTAGAATTCTAACCGATATTCCTACGCGTCCAAGCTCTAATCCAAATGATTTCCATGTTAATATAAGTTTCATGATCATTATCATAGTCTATGAAGTGGTTTAGAGGTGAAAATATTCATAGAAATGACTTAGAATAAAGTTGAGCTAAGATCATTTGATACATCTAACTTTTGGTGATTGATTCTAAAAGGGTCTACTTTTAATGTATATAACTATTTTTATACATGGAATTTTCTAGATGAAAGACCCACCAAATTTTAGATAATTGAATTAGCTTTCCAACAATACCAATTTCTCAAAAATCCAACAACTGAGTAAAAAGCTATGCTATTTTTCGTGTGAGGTAGTAAGCCGATGTTATCTTGATGCGTTGCATCGACTTCACTTCGATATGAAAAACTGACACAGATCCAAGGCTATTTTACATGCTAATTCCATTCCAAATAGGCCTAGGGTCACTTTAGTCAATTTCCCTCACCCAAATCCATCAAAAACACATAATTTCACCCCCAAAGATGCAAAGATACCTCATTGTTCATCTTTTCATCTCAAGAAGCGAAACCCTAAGCTCATACCTTCTCTTTAATAAACTCAAAATTTCTCCATTAATTCTTCAAGAAACTCAAGATTAAGATTTCCCAACATAAGAACTTAAAGAACTCATCTTCAAAAGCATCAATAAAAGTCTAAGATTCAAGCTTTTACATTCAATTCATCAAAGATAATCAATTAAGGTATGTGAGGTTTGAACAAGAACAAATCTTTCATTCTTGTGCCCAAAACTTGATTTTTATTTCAAGAGTTATTTTATTTTAAATGTTTTCTTATGAAATTGAAGTTGGGTATATACCCTATGATGCTATTCATGAAATTATGAGATTTTCATGGTTTTAGAAGTTGAATTACTTGAGCATGATTATATTTTGGTACATATAGCTGAAATTTTCAGATTTTAAGATGATTATGAATGTTTTGTTATCAAGCATGAATTTTGAGATGTTGAAATCATGACATTCATATTATGAGTTATTTTTCAATATCTTGATTGAGATGATTGAAAGATTTTTAAGAAGATTATTTTTAGCCTGAGTTAAGAAACTAATCCACATTAATTATGATTTAAAGAAAAGATAAACATGATTTGGTCTTCATTATAGACCCTTGATTTATTTTGAGGTGGATTTCCTAAAAGTTCTGAGCTGAGTATGGGAGTAGTATTTAGCACCGGGTTGGGTAAGTTACTACGGTTTTATACCCCAGAACTACATGCCACCATAGGTTGAGATATTTATTTTCACTATATGTGGATGACCGAGATGGTGATCACTAAAGTTTAGGTTCTATTTCGATGGAAAAGGTACAATAACTCTCCCCAACGTGGGCGATACGTTGGACTCCATGTAGCTAACATGGTTTATGTCGGTTAGAAGAACCTCCCAAAAGATGTCCCCACTCTTAAAATAGTTTAAGTTATTTAGAGTCTTGAGATAAAGTGTTTTCCACAAAGAATAAGCTTTAAGATTTCTAAAGCCTAAGACAAAGTACTTTTTAGATTTCAGAAACTAAGTGTAAAAGCTCACAATTTATTTAGATATTATTTTTCTTAAGATTTTAGTTACAGAATTACAGTTATAGCTTTCAGAAATCAAGGTGAGCCTTTTTTCACTTAGCCTATATGATTTGAGAATAAGGAAAGAATACATATTTTAGAACTTAGTGTAATAATTGATGAGATTTATACTACATGTTTTACTATCCATGATTTTTGAGTTTTAGATTTTAGATTACTCAAGCTATGTGAGTCATTTACATTTAGCATGAATGATTTTATAAATAATGATATTGAGATATTATTTTACTTATTGCATGCACCCCCATATACTCAGTACATTCTCAAAATGCTGAACCACATATATGTCTATGTGCTATATTGTCTCATAATGTAGGTACAAGATTTAGTATGCATATTCAGATTTAGACAGTTGCAGATTCAAGCTAGCAAGATGATGAGTCCTTCTACTTTGAGGACTCCAGTTAGATTCATTTGTGTCGTTGATTTACTTACTCATATGCATTGATTAGCGATAGTTGGAGTAGCTTCCCAACTATCTATAGTCAGTATTAATAGAAACTTCATAGGCAGTCAGTAGATGTTAATGTATTCAGTTACAGTTTCCTTTGTCAAAGCAGAGTTGTAATCATTTGAATTTCATTTTGTATTGATCAGATTTAGAAAAGAGTTACTTTTTACTAATTTTGTACAAAATTATGTATCTTAATTAGTTGCTCATGAGTTATGCCAGTATAAGGGTTAGCTTGGGACCACGTGTGGTTCTAAGTACCGTGTGATATCTCGGGACCCATTTTCCAGGCGTTACAGTAAGTATAGTTGTATTACCTCATATTCTAATTGTTCTTGTTATTACATTGATTTAAATAGTGAGATGAACTAGTAAAGGTCAGCATCACTGAGTCAGTGGATCTTAGGGTGTTTAGGGCTGGGGATATTGGAATAAGGATATTATAACACTTGATCTAAAATAAGCGTGGTAGGCATAATATGTATGGATTATTTGGGACATAGACTAAGCTCGTCCCCTATAAGTCATTGATCATGGGAATTCATAAGATCAATGTTATGCGTGTACACGGTATTCATAAGTTATCGATCCATGAGTGGGTAGGGTTATGTTGTGGTTGTTGTTTAAGTGAGCTGAGTTATATGTTGTTTTTAGTTGGATCCATGAGTGGTCTGAACTATTGATATACTTGAACTCAGTTGATATTATTAAAGTTTAATGAATAGATAATTGTGATAAGGTTGATTTAACTAGTATGAGTCATGGTATTTAACTTGGTTGAATATTTCTACTTGTTGTATTATTCCTTATTTTAATTGGATAATTGTTGAGAAAGACTAAGTAAAGGTATAATTTCTAAGTGTTACATAGTTTCCCTTGTTTACAAGTAGGTGGTTATGTGGTCATATGTATTAGGTTGAGTTAGCCAATGACCCTCTTAGTAAATAGTTGTTTTCTACTAATACTACTTCTTCTTTTCTTTTTTCATAAGTGCAGAGCATATTCCAGTAGGTAAGACAAGACCTCAATTGTAAATAGTGACCAATTAAAACTCAAGAGTGGGCTTTATTATTTAAGCAGTTATTAGTCATCTTATACTATGTTCTTATCTACTTGTTTTCGATAAAGACAGTTTAATTGTTATAATTTTTTGAGTTGTACCTGGAGATTGTTTTGCTTAGTTGTTTTAGTATAATCAGTTTCAATTTCAGGGGGCATTTTAGACATTTGGAATGATTTTTACATTATTTCATTTATAGCTAGTAAACATTGTTTATATATATATAGAGCGAGAGAATTGCTTTATCTTATTTAAATTGGTTAAGTTTTGGTTTTGGGTATTTAAATTAGATAGTTCTCCCACCGTAGGATTAGTGTGGGTGCTACTTGTGATGGAGTTCAAGTCGTGACAAAAAAAAACTTAAAAGTGGTATTACAAACCCTAACTAGAATCTTTAAAGAGAATCATAAAGTTTTGGGAATGATGATAAAATAAATTCGTCATTGAAGTCTCATATACCCGAATCTAGAGAATTCTTGAAGAAAAGTCTTGATCTTGGAGCCTTGGATCATGAACTTGGGAAACCCTTCTACGGAGTTCTAGCATATGAAAGGTATACAATTAGGAATTTGACTTTAAAATTTTGATTTTCAAAATCTTAAATATATTTCTGGATTGAAGCTATCATTATGGTTTACTATGGGGAGAATGAGATGTCCACACTTGAAAGATTATTTTACATACCTTGGAGATGAAGTATGGGAAAGAATCTGTAAGAAAAACCCTAGCTTTGAACCTTCTTTTAAATGTGAGCACTTAAAACTTTGGAGAAGGTAAAGAATGATCTCATCAATCAAAATTGACTTTATGGGGATTAAAATGATTAATATAATCAAAATAAGAGGTTACTAGGGGGTAGAAAAATCAAAATACCCCTAACAATAATTAAAAGTTGAGAAATTTTAACTGAGGGTGCGCTTATTCCAATGTACCGTACCCTAGTTATGTCGCACCCCACCCTACCCCATGCTGCCAGACCAATGAACTCTTCTATTGAGCTTTGCGGCATGGGTCCTAATGCTTGAATGCTTTGGTGCAACTCCCAAGCTAATACCATAGTTAAAAACTACTTGAAAGTACCAGCAAGCAACCCGAATGATTTCGAATTGATCTATGTGTCGATAGACTTTATTTATGGGCTTTGAGTTGTCTGGGGAATTTTAAGAATATTAGGAAAACCTTTTGGATATTAAAGCGTTTGTCTATTTAATATCCTAGGTTTGTGAAATGGTTCTCTACTATTGTATTATCAGGTACTTTGTTTGGTCTAATGATTGTAAGGAGAACTTTCAAAACCTCATGACTTTGCTGACCACCGCTTCTATTTATGCGTTTCTAGTGGAAGCGAAGGATTTCATTGTATATTGTGATACCTCACATTCTAGTTCAAGTGTTGTTTTAATGCAAGAGCAGAATATGATTGCCTATGCTTCCAGATTGATGAAAGTTCTTAAGAAGAACAATCCTACTCATGACCTAGAGTTTATTGTTGTGTCATTCACACTGAAGATATGGAGACACTACTTGTATGGGTGTGATCTAAATTGTTCACTAATCAATACAACTGGCAACATATCATTACTTAGAAGGAACTGAATTTGACATAGTGCAGATAGATGGAGCTACTTAAGGATCCTAATGTGACTATCCTTTATCATCTAAGTAAGGCTAATGTGGTAACCAATGCATTGAGTAGAAAGACATAAAGCACATATAGTTTGGCTTGATTTGAGCTTTCTAGATATCTATTGGCTAGGGGGTCAGTCTCTAGCCAACAACTTCATGTGACTTGAAATGTCATAGAAATGTGAATTTCTAGATAGTATAGAGGGCAAATCTACATTTCTTGATCAAATAAAGTCTAGGAAATTCGAGGAAGTAAAATTGAGTAAAATACTTAAAGGTTTAGCAAGGAGGCTATTGTTGATCAATTTTTTTTTTTCAAAAACAAATAGAGAAACACATAATTTTGATTAAGGCTAACAATTTCCATAATTTCCTCCAATTGACTTAAATATGTGAAACTTGAGTACCATTTTTCCAAAACTTAATCTTTCAGAATCACCATGGATGATGCTACTTTCATATGGTCTTATCAAGAGACCCAAAGAATATGAATTTTCATTAGCAAAAAATAAGATCAATATGGAGCTCCAAATATTTGGAATCAGAAGATAACATATTTGGGGATGATGGCCAGAGAGTTTCCAACTTGTCAGAGAAGAAAAATTTGTTGAAGAGATTGAGAGTTTCAAAGAAAAGATAGCAAGATTAGCCGAATCAATCAAGAGAGAAACGAACTTGTTTACATTTTAGGAGAATTATACTGAACTTCATGATATTTAACAAGATTTAAAAGCTTCTCAATTTTTTTTACATGTTAAAAAGGACTCTGACCCCACTCAGTTTGCTTTCTCAAACCCCAGAAAAAACATATCAACATAAAAAATTGAGCAGCAATTTGTCTAAATAAGTTTTTAGTCAGTATAGAGTACCAAATTAGACTTGCATACATTAATCAACCAACTTAGATTTAGCATTGAACCGACTATATTTTAAAAAATTATGAGTTCAAACTTTCTAGTCATTGCAATCTTAGTGAATTTTACATGTAACTTACGCTCATCACTAAATGTATTGGGTGTTGTTTTCCGAGTTAGTGAAATCTGTGTTCAATGAACTTCAACAATATGTTCAAACTAAAGTTTGAAAAACTAAATGATGTTCTAACTATGTATTCACAACTTTTAACTTCAACAATACGTTCAACCTAACTAATGAATAACAAAAAATAATAGTTCAAACTATTTTCAAGAAAATAGCAAAACCATAGGCTTAGAAAATGATGATTAGAAGATTCAAGTCCACTGAATTTGGTATTTCCTTAAGCAAATTATTCCCTCAAGTAACCGAGGTTGTGGAATATATCCTTCCAGTATAAAATGAATCACTTCAACATAACAGTGGCACCTCAAATTGTGTCGAATTACGAATGCACCTTATGGTAGAAAATCATACTTGAGTTGTTCAAGAAGCAGAGTGCTTTTTACTTCACAAAACCATTTTTTATATATGATTAAAAAAGCATATATTTATAGCCAAAAGGTGGTGCTTTAGGTAAGAAGCAATGCATCTTAAAAAATATACTATTTTAGACCATCAGGACAATACGAAACCCATGTGCGAAGCTGTATATCACTTTTGTCATCAAAATAGATTGTTATTAGTGACATGCATTGGCTTCTATGGAGTCATATGTCCACAGATAACAATATGAACTCGCAAATTATTTTTCATTTTTCAAACAGTGAACTAAAGGATTGCAACCCTTCATTGTGCATTATGACATATGTCCATATATGCATGTGTACGACCAAAGAGGAGAAATTTTTGATTAAATATTTGGATCATTACAACTCAAGTTTCAAATAGATTTTGTTCAATATTATAGCCTCTCAATCGATTATTTCATAAATCTAAATCAAAGTTGAAGCTAAAGCCGAGCAGAACGAGCAATGATGATGATGGCGTGTTACTTTCTTTCTTCTTACCTCACTAAAATCAAGGAGGAGTGATACCATACTTAAGCACAATAATATTTCTTTACGATCTTTTATAAAGTGAAAGCACTATTCACTATTTTTTCGCCATTTCTTTTTCTTCAATTCCCATTCATATTTCACTAGATCCCAACAATTTCTACATGAATGGGGAATGACCATTTCATCCAAAAAATATACGGATAATTGTGTGAATTTACAACAAAAATACTAATTACATCTCGATAAGTAGGTTTTACTTTGATCTTTTCATAGTGAACTTATATTAGATGCATGATCTCAATAAGTAAATACGATATCTTTAAATCGTTGAACATTATTGTACACCCAGACAACACAAGTCACATATCTAGCCTTTTACCATTTATGGTTCATATGATTTTGCTTATTTTAGCCATGAACACTACCAGGTTTCATAAGATCTTAGAGAATAAACCTTTACTATCATTCTCCTTGAAAAAACTTTCACTTTACACTTACGTAGGTGATTCCTAAGGGTTTAATCTTATAGATCAAACTCCTTGGGCATACCTGCCAAACTTAAAACTATTAAAATTCAAACCATAATACTTATATTTATTTCCTAAACATTGTCTTAATCAAGAGAATGAGTTGAGTTAAATAACAATGTTGAATTATCAGTCACAACTTTATTTTTATTTTCTTGAACCTTGCTCTTGTCAGTGTTGTAGGTAGATTTACCATCATGATGACTTGTCCTAGGCCTTAGAACTATTTCCCTAGATAATCTCTCACCGCTTCTCTAGTTAGGCCTTTTGTAAGTGGATCCAACACATTATCCTTTGACTTCACATAGTCAATCGTGATAAGACCACTAGAGATAAATACTCTAATGGTATTATCTTTTATTGTTATATGCCAAGATTTAATATTATACATCATGCTACCTGTCCTATCAATTGTAGCTTAACTATCATAGTATATGCATATCGGTGCCAAAGGTTTGAACCAATAAAAACTATCTTCTAAAAAATTTTGGAGCCATTCCCATTTTTTTTTATATAAATTGATAAATTTAGCTTCCATTATAGAGTGATAAATACATTACTATAGAATGATTTTTTAGAGACTTCTCCTCCAATAATAGAAAATACATATTTACTTTATTTGACTTGCTGATCCAATTTGCATCACTATATCCTTTAATTAGCATTGGATATATTTTATAATGCAAAACATAGGGTTGACTGAGTTTTAGATATCCCAAATATCTTTTTTATCCAATGGGTTTGATGAGATTACTTGCATACCGACTCAATTTACTAATAGATGTTCTTAGATGGATCTACGTACCTAAGTGTCATTAGCTATGCTTTATTTACACTTGTTTTGAGGACTTCTTGTGTGCATAATTAGTGATTAATGAAATAATTGAGCATATATGTGTTAAACTACTTTATTTTAATTTTTAAGGTGTATTTCAAATAAGTTTAGAATCAATTTTCTCACTTAGAGTTTACACGAGGAATCCCAGGTTACTTGCTTGAGCTATGGGTTGTTCTAGTTGATCTCAATGGATTCTAAAGTATGTAATGAGATACTAATGGTATAATTGTGTAATTATGTGTGGAATAAATTCTTATAGTATTTAAGATTCAATTGAAATGAGCTAAGAGACAAAATATTAAGTTAAAGATCAAATGCGTAAACTAGTATACTTAGCTTGAGCTATATTCCTTTCTAGTTCATTGTGTTGGATTTGATTGAGTTTTAAGCTCTAATTTGTAGTGATTTATGTTTTAGGATGATTGTTTATTTGAACAATATGATGAATGGAAGATATACAAGATGGAAAACCTAAGGAACAATCACCATAAAAATTGTAATTTTGAGACTCATTGGCGTGCAACGGACCCTATGCACTGGGATAAGGGAATGGAATGCCCTTGGATGTATTGTAAAACGTCAAAAAGTAGTGTTCCTATGTGATATTACAGTGAAACTTCACCAAATCCACGCAATAAGGCCGTGGCATGTTAGCTAAGTCAAAGTCGACAGCTTTGGACCTACTATAAATATGACATTTAAACTCTTATGTAGCAACCTTGGATGACCTTGGGATTAAATACAAAATTTATAAGATTTAAATTAGGGTTTTTATTCCTTTACTTTAGTTTATTTATAGATTATATCATGAATTCATTGACTGTGCTTACACGTATGTCCATGAGTTGCTAAACACCATTTTTTAGGGTTAATGCTAAGAACACCCTTGAAATTAATTGAATTTGTTTTGGTTATTTTTCATTTTTGTTGTTTTTATCCTTTTGATCACTATTTTAAGGTTTCTCTACCCTTATAATACATGCTTAATTCTATCATGATTCCGAAAGAAGAAGTGGTAGGATAGAAAATGTGAAAAGATGAAATAGAATTGTAATCTTCCAATTGGCTGAAGTTATGATATGTGTTTACATTAGGAATATACACAATAAACCCTATTTCGTTCAAGTACGAGATGAAATATGAATTTATTTAACTTAGTTATTGCATCCCCGCTCGATGATGTAGTTGTAGGGCTAAGTTAGATAGTTGGTTAGAGGTTCGAAGGACCTTAGTAATAATATCAACCCCGTGAACCAACAACCAAGATAGTTAACCTAACCAATGAAGTTATACAACTGAGCATGTTTGTTTGCAGTACCTTAACCATGTTATTTCCCCCATTATTATCCAAGAACCATTAATTTACCATATTATTTAAGTTTACTTCTAATTTACAATTCACAAATTTTGTTGGTTACGCAACACTTGTTTAATCTTTATAGTTAAACTAGATTTAGATAGCTATTAACACAAGTCCCTGTGGGATCAATGCTTTATTTTATTAAAGACATTTTTCTACTTGATGTACCACGTATACTTGTGTGTGCTCTTTGTCGCAACAGGTTTTTGGCACCATTGCCGGGGACTTGTAAATTGGCAATTGTCTTAGTTTAGTTTTTCTTTTCAATTTCTTGAGTTCTATTCACTTATCATAGCTTCGAAATTTTTGTCAACATGTATAACAGGCTAGTAAACTGGCAAGGGACAAGGAGTTGGTTGAGCCAGATCCCGAGCCTGAGCAATGCTCATATTAGAATGGGGATTTAATATCTTGCGATAGAGAAGAGAACTAGTCCTTATCTACCGGATACTAAATATTCATGAAGAAAGAGATATTCCTCTAACCATGGATGATGATCCAGCAGCCTATAGAATTGTATGCGAAGTAGCAATCCCACTCACAATGATTATGACCTCCATTATTTGAAGACTGCCTCCTGGAGGTATATTTAAGTTAAAGAAGAATATGGTGTAGCTTTTACATAGTAGTGGTTATTTTACTAGGTTATCATATGAAGATCAATAGGTATATTTGTAAAATTTTCTTGTTATCAACGACTAATTCATCCCTACGGGTATGTCAACTAATTATGTTAGACTGACACTATTCCCATTCTCACTGTTAGGGTAAGAAAAAAGTAGTTAAATACTGAGCCGATGGGTTCTATCATAACATGGGATGACATGGCCCAGGAATTCTTTTTCCATTTCTTCCCATTCGACAAGACTGCTAGATTACACAATTAGATTTTGATCTTCAAGCAAAAGATGCATAGGAATCTTTATCATGCCTGCCTGGGAGAGGTTTAAACATCACCTTCAGGATTGTCCACATCATCAATAGTCCACTGAGGTACTAGCTCCCACCTTTCTAGAGGCTCTTGACTATAACACAAAAAATTTATTAGACTCAGTTGCAGGTGGTCAGGTTTTGGAGAAAATTTATGATTTACTATGTATCTTGTTGAACTGCATTGCACAACGTAATCCTGACTGTCATAGTGACATCTCAAGAAGCTTATTAAAAAAAATTGCGGGCATGCTTAAAGTTAATAATATCACCACCTTAGCAACCAAATTGTTAGCTATGGAAAATTAGATAATAACTCAATTCAGCAAATTAGGTATGCACTAATATCCAACACAAGTTAATACAGTGCATCATACCACATCATAATGTAAGATTTATGAAAACAGTGGGCACTCTATAGATTTGTATGGTGCAAATCCAGAATTGATAAAATTTGTGGGCAATGCACAAAAGCCAAATTTGGTAATGCCTTCAACTACAAGTGGCTAACTTTACCAAATTATGCATGGGCTATTAATCATCTACAAAACTTTCAGTAGCAGCACAATACACAAGCCAGAAACATTGGTGACACTTTGAAAAGGATCCATGCAAAGAAAAAGAAATGGTTGCTGAAATGAAAAATCAGAAAGTTGCTCAGCCGACATTAGAGAAATAGTTCGAGGAGTTAGCTCAAACATAGAATACTTGTCCACAAGGTGGATTTCCAAGTGATACAGAGCATCCAAAGGAAGTTTTGAAAATCATATTAGGGAGTGGTAAAGAACTTAGTGAAAGGATTTTGAAGAATAATCCATAGGTATAGGCAAAGTTTATTCCTCAACAAGTAGTAAGTAAGAATGTAGGAAATTTGGGGAAGTATGAGTACCCAAAAGCAAAGTCTGCTAGACATGTGAATGAGAGACCACCACAACCATTCCTGCAAAGGTACTAGAAGTCCAAAGAGGATGCTTGCTTCAAGACGTTCTTTTAAACGTTTAGAGAACTTCATATTAACCTTTCTCATTTAGATATTTTGTAGAGAATTCCTTAGTACTCTATGTAATTAAAAGATGTAGTGAATAGTAAGATTAAGTTGTAGGACATTGAGATGGTGGAACATACTGAGGAGTGAAGCTCTGCGGCAATGAGAAAAATCCCCAAAAAGCTAAAGGACCTGAGGATTTTAATCCTACCTATATAAATTGGTGAAACTTATATGGTCCATGCTTTGATTGATTTAAGGGAAATTATATATTTTATGCCCTTATTAGTGTTTAGCACTCTTGATTTGGGCAAGTTAAGGCACTGCTCTGTGGTGCTCTAAATGGCAGACCAAATTAGAGTTCAGGCCAAAAAAGTCATTGAGGATGTGCTCCCTAAGTTTGGTAAATTCATTATTCCATATGACCTTATTTTGTTGCATTATAATGTAGATGACAATGTTCCAATCATATTGGGACATCTGCTTCTAGCGACGGGTGAAACATTGATTAATGCTAGGGAGAACACTCTCAAGATGAGATAGGATGATAAAAAAATTGTTTTTAAAGTTTACAAAACACTCAAAACACCTTCCATTATAAATATTAATTTATGATAACAATTATGGAAGAAGATGAGTGTGTGGTGGTAGAAAGTGCACCACAAAAGACCACTTCGGACTCTCTCATATAGTTTCCTAAGAGCCCGAGTATGCTTAAAAAGGTGAAGTTAAAAGAAGATACTAAAAAGGATATTTATGTGAAAGGTCATGACCTTGACAGTGCACACTCAAGAGGTTAGAAAAGAATAAGAAGATGACCTAAAACTAAGAGGAATAGGATAAAGGAAAATGATTGAGTTGTGATATTAGTTGTGCTGCAACACTAAATCTGAAGCTAATTAGGAGGCAACCCAAGTTAATATGGGTATTTTATTTCCTGTATTTTAGATTTACTTTATGTAATTTTTGTTTTTTGTTGAGTCACAGGTTGATGGAAAGTTTGAGTACTGGAGATCAGAGCTAAGGAGCACGCCAAAGACTGGGTATGCGGTCTCCAAATCCTATTGATATTTAAATATGCTACTAGCTAGGTGTAGAATCCTCCAAGAGTATTTCTATCCTTTTATTTGAGTTTATTTTGGGGATAAAGTAGATTTTTGAGTGTGGAGATGGGGAAATTCCCAAGTTTTCAAGAGAAGTGATGCTATAGTATCTTAGCTCTTAGTTCTTTTTCTATTTTTTGAGTAAATTTTGAGAAAATCATAAAAATATTTTATTTTATGTTTGTAGTTTATTTGGTTCAGTCTAGTAGATGCACGCTTTACCCACATTGTGGTGTTTCTTTTCGGTTCTTTTTCACGAGGGCAACCTTTGAATCTAGTATTCTTTTTAGGAGAAAATTTTAAAATTTTTGTATTAGTAATAAGTGGGATATTCTTGCTAGTTGCTATGTAAGATTGCATGAGTCAAGTGGTTTTGTTTTGTGGAAGCATGTTGATTGTGTTGAATGACTGATTTTAAGTCTCCTAGGCACAAGTTTGTGACTCTTGAACCTTATTGGTTTAATTCTGAATTCATGTTATTATTTGATCCTAAACTCCTAAGTTCTTTAGTTGTAAAATTAATAATATTAAAGAATGAGGAAAAAATAAGAAAAAGGAGAATATGAAGCCCCAAAGTAGTAGCTATTGGTGTGCAAAAATGAGACGTTGTGGTTGGGAGTGTGTAATGAAAAAGAAAGAAAGAATTGTGCTAAATTTTAATCATCAGTTGATAAAAAATACATCCTTCTATAGCATTTGTGAATGATCTTAATGAGATGGGGAAAATAATAGATGTGCGTGTAGATAGATGTGGTGGGAGTTTGTTGTTTAGAGATTGATCTTAATGTGTGTGTGTGATGTATTAAAGTGCTTAGGAAAGATAGTCACTATTCCTAGACAAAATAGTTCCTACCCATCCTTATCCTATATTACAATCTTTAAAGTCCTATTTGATCAAAAGTTTAATATTTTGATATTAGTTGAGTATTACACTAAGGGAAATCCTATGGCTCATCTTGTGTAACATGTGAATTCTTTGTGAGAGTGAGCGTAATTTAATTCGTATACCCATTCCTGTAATGAATTGCATCTATGTGAGTGAATTTGGATAATTTTCATGCGGTGAGGTAACATGTTTGGTGATAGTTGGGTGACTTGTATGATCTCTATGATTGAATAATATGCATGAGTTTCCAACTTGGTGAGTCAATTCTTGAGGTTTAGATGTTTTGAAGTAGTGTTCTTGAGCTTTCAAATGTATATAACATGCTTAGTGTAAAACTTTCTATCTGAGTAGTCATTGTAGTAATATCTTGTGTATCTTAGTAATAATGTGGAGTCTTCCTTGATATTATGCTTAAGTTAAAGATTTTTTGGAGTGTGAACAAGGCTTTAATTGTGGGGTGGTGATCTTAGGAGGATTTATGCGCCTAAGTGTCATTATCTATGCTTGTTTAGCTAGAGGACTTATGTTTTGCTCAGTGCGTAACTCATTATATAATTGAGAATATAAGTTTTAAATGACTTTATTATAATTTTTAAGGTGTGTTTCAAACAAGTTTAGGATCCATTTGATTACTTAGAGTTTAAACGAGAAAACTAGTATTACTCTCTTGAGCTATGCATTGTTCTAGTTGATCTCAGTGGATTCTAGTGTGTGTAATGAGTTAATAAGGGTATAATTATTTAATTATGTATGAAATAACTTTTTTATTGTGTTTAATGTTCAATTGAAATGAGATAAGAGACAAAACGTTATGTTAAAGATCAAATGTGAAAACTAGTACACTTAGCTTGAACTATGTTCCTTTCTAGTTCATCGTGTTTGATTTGATTTAGTTTTGAGATCTAGTTTGTTGTGATTTATTTTGTAGGATTCTAGGTTCGATGATCATGATTATAAATGGATGATATACAAGCTGGAAAACATGAGGAAAAGTCGCCATAAAGCTTGGACTTGAAGGACAAACACATGGGACAAGGCATGACCAAATCTGGAATTTTTTGACTCATTGGCATGCCATGGACCCTATGCACCCCGATAAGCGTTTGGCACTCCCTTGTATGCATTGTAAAATGGCACAAAACAGTGTGCCTCCATGATATTTGTGTGCCACTACCCCTAATCCACGCGATAAAGTCGTGGCACGTTGGCTAAGTCTAAATCGACAGCTTTGGTCTTACTATAAATGCACACTTAAATTCTTATGTAACAAGCTTTGGGATTCAGTAAAAGATCGACAAGATTTCAATTAGGGTTTATATTCCTTTTCTTTAGTTGATTTATGAATTATATCATGAATTTATTGATTGTTATTACGTGTATGTCCATGAGTTGCTAAATGCTTTTTTTTGGGATTAAGACCAAGAACATAAGTACTCTTGTTATTAGTTAAACTGGTTTTGGTTATTTATAATTTTTGGTTGTTTTCTTATCATTTTAATCACTATTTTATGGACTCATAACCCTTATAATACATGCTTAATTCTATCATGAACTAGGAAGGAGGAGCGATAGGATAGAATATGGGATAGATGAAATATGATCATAATCTTCCAATTGGCTGAAGTTATGACTTGTGTTTAGGAAAGTAATATACCTAATACATCCTATTTTGTTCAATTACGGGATGAAATATGAATACATTTGACTTAGTTCTCGCATCTCTACTCAACAATGTAGTTGTAGAGCTAGGTTAAATAGTTGATTAGAGGTTCAGAAGACATTAGTCATAATATAAATTCCGTGAACCAACAACCAACATAATTAACCTAACCAATGAGGTTATATAGCTAATCATGATTTTTAGTAGTGCGTTAAACCTAGGACTTCCCCCAGTATTGTCCAAGAACCTATAATTTACTGCATTGTTTAAGTTTACTTCTCATTTACAAGTCACAAACTTTGTCGGTTACCATGGCACTTGTTTAATCATTATAGTTGAACTAGATTTGTATAGTTGTTAACACTGGTCCTATGGGATTGATACTTGGATTTTTTCAGGCCATTTTACTACTTGGTCGACCACGTCCACTTGCGTGTGCTCTTAGGCAGAATAATAGCACATGCTTTGTCTACTCGCGTATAATTCATGATATACATCAACTTCCCAACACTCTTCCATACTCAAGATGCTTCACATTGACCTTTATTCTTATAAAGTGCAAAGCTCACATTAAGTAGTGTCTTGACAATATTGAAATCCAAGTACCTGAACTTATCCAGTGCTTTTCAAATGTAATAAGATTGTGACAAAGCTAAAACTTTTGGAGTTCTATGAATTTTTATTCCTAATAAGATCGCATCAACAACTCCATGATCTTTAAGATCATATTTGTTTGGTAGAATTTATGTCAGTAATGTCTCTAATGATGATCAACATGTCATCCGCATCCAAAAAAATAATGACATTTTCATATTTAGTGTCTTTATTACAAGTACATATATCACACTCTTTAATCTTAAATTCATTTACCAATATGATTTAGTCAATTTTTTCATACTACTATTTGTGTGCTTGTTTTAGGCCATAGAGTGACTTAACAAGATTGCACACTTTTATATTTACCAAGAACCACAATAACCTTGGGTTATTCTATGTAAATTTATTCGTTCAATTCTTCATTCAAAAAAGATAGTTTTACATCAATTTGATGAATTTCAAAACCATATATCGCACCTAATGCACCCAACATCTGAATGGATGTTATCCTTATTATTGGCGAGTATCCATAGAAATTATTAAGATCATCATTTTGTCTAAAGCCTTTAATGACAAGTCTTACTTTGTATTTGTCAATAGCTCCAACATCTTTCATTTTTCTTTTAAAGATCTATTTTGAACCTAAAGGTTTTTTTCTTGAAGGAAGATCAACCAATTCTGTAGTATGGTTGTTGAACATTGAATAAATTTTATAATTAACATCAACATTCCAAATAGATGAGTTCATAGAAAACAAGGCTACTTTGAATCTTTAAGGTTCTTTTTTCAAGAAGAAATGTTACAAAATCTGATCCAAAGAAAGTAGATGTCGTTTAACTTTTACAACACCTTTGATTTTCTTCATTATGTGCATTCTTATTTGGTTTTCCGTAGACCATTTGGACCCTTCTCTATACAATTCTATATATTTTTATATGAATAAATTTCACGGGCCAAAATAGGATCATAACCGGCGATAAGGAGTTTAGGAGTCCAAAGCAAGCCTCATCAAATTCTACAGAAAATTGGACAGACTTTCCATTGTTTTTGGGCCTAACAAGAAAATTCCCTATCTCAAATCCATAAAAAAATAACCCAACATCACTCAAATGTATCAAACCCCAACACAATACACCAAAATCACCAACAATTCACCAACACCACCAGAATATAACATGAAATCCATCTCCAAAACATGAGAGGCAATCCAATACTCCACAAGCACAAAATAAAGAAAGAATACTCCAAACTGTAAAGACGTGACTATGGAGTGACTCTAAGAGGTTAAAAAAATAGAATATAATAAATAAATAAATAAAATCCTGCCTTACAAACAAATGCGGGGCTCACTAGGAATATGATACCTCGAGATCTCTAGCAAACGAAATCCTCACTGTCACCTGCGTTCTTTGTAAAAATAATAGCAAGGAGTGAGATGCTAGCTCAAGGACTAATAACAAAATCACAACCATTTTAATGGTGACAAATCATAAAACATCGTTAAATAATGCTCTTTTGAAAAACAGTAACAATAAACCATATCATTTATTTCATGTAAGCAAAGTCAATTAATAGTTCAGTAATAAACTAATAAAACATTATATCATATCAACTATTACATATTTGGGAGGTTTCGAAGAATGAATCATGTAATCAGTGTGACATTCTTCTTCATCAAGAATAATCCATAACAGTGGACCCCTCATAAAGGAGTCAAATATCATATCAGTATTAGTATGCTAGTTCTACCTTCCAACTAGCGAGGGTTTAGCAGTCATCAGTAAATACAAGGTGCACCAGGTCTAATGATCCCGCCGTTAGCTACGGGATTAAAATCAAGGTCTACTCCTATTTATAAATTCTTTGTAAACAATAGGATGTCTATATTAAAGAATTTTTCAGAGTAATACCATATCATTTAAAATTCATATCAAATCATGTTACATGTAAACTTGAATAAAACACTTGTCAAAATACATATTTCTCATGTAAGTGAAGAATATTCATAGTAATAACATCATATCTCAAATAATAATTTGAACATCATATCAACTGAAGGACTTGCCCCACATGCAATTTCAAAGCATTTCGTAACTCATTGTTTCATCAAAAACATGTATAATTATGCAATTTAACAAACATAAGTTATGGTAAGATTACTACTCACATTACTTGTATCAAAACACAAAACTCATCACTCGAAGAAATCTGTATGACTTCCTTCGATCAATCTATAATCACATCATATTGAACCCGAATTTATATCCTTGTTTTAGGCCAATTCATAAAAGTTTTGAATACGCAACCCTTGGGGGTGTCATGTTTGACTGCTAATTCATTGAATTATATCTACCCATGCTATGCGTAAGTAAAATAGTCCATATTCTATCAATTTCGTCCCATTTATACAACCTTCTAATTTCATTCTATAGTTCAAATTGCCTTAATCAGGGTTTAATCAAAACCTAGATAGCTTTACTACCCGTTATAATTCTCTTTTGTGGTAAATATTCAATACTGAAAGAATTGAATAAACTCAACTTCAAGTGCGAGCAAGGGAGTAAAATAATTCTCCTTGAGTCGAAAGGTTCCTTAAAAATTTATTGAATTTAAAAGCTTTTGACTTTCTGTATTTCAATAATTTTGGTTGTGAAGACCATTAATGAATAACTTCATCTCTTACAGGGTGTTATTTCATCTCCTAGCTTCCTAAGGAAGAAATTGGCTTCTAATGATGTTTTTACCAACCCGTTAGAACTCCCACTAATCTTCAAATTCAATAATTTGAATTCTACAAGGTTAAGGACCCCTTTTGATATTTATACGCTACTTTTCTTGGGTTTTGAATCAACTAGCTCTCCTTCTTTTAATCTTTATTTCTGTAATTTATTTTTTGTAGCTAAATGACCCATTCGCTAATTTTAAATATGGGGTATTACAATAAATGTGTTCAAAGAATTCAATATTATCTAATTCAATTATCATATTATCTGTGATATTCGGATGTTCAAATTTATGAACCAAAAAACAAAATGCATTATTTTTATAGCATATCAGATAAAAATACAATCCATAGTCTTTGGTCCTATCTTGACCGTTTTGGGTATAGAAATTTTTGACTTTGGCTAGATACGCCCACACTTTGAAATAATTCAAGTTGAGTTTCCTTTTTTTTTCATTGCTCATATGAAATTTTTTATATGTTGCTATGGGAAACTCTATTGAGTATTCAGTTTGCTATAAGGACAACTCCCCCAATAAGTTTTGCGATAAACTTGAACTTATAAGTAAGACACTCATTATTTCCTTCAGCATTCAATTTTTCTTTCTACACTCCCATTTGATTAAGATGAGTAACGATCAGAGTTTGATGGAACAAGGTGAGTAATGATCAGTAGTTTGATTGAAAATTCCATTTTCAAAACATATCTCTGCAAAAACAGATTTATACTTTCCATCCCTATCACTTCTTATTATTATTATATTTTTATCCAACTGATTTTCAACTTTCTTCTTTTATTGCCTAAATACTTTTATTACTTCATCCTAATTATTCAACAAACAAGCACAACAATATGTAGTGCGATATCAGTAAAAGTTATGAAATATTTTTTTCTACCACGATAGAGTGTTGACTTCATATCACAAATATTTGTATGAACCAAGTCTAAGGGATTGACATTCCTTTCAACAAACTTATAACGATACTTAGCATACTTAAATTCAACATATATTTGACATTTTAATTTACTGCTCTCAAAGTTAGGAAAAACTTTCAAACTTATTAGTTTTGCTAGGTTTTATAATTGACACACACTAAACGTTCATGTAATAATTAATTTAATTAAAGTAACAAGAATCCTTAACTTTATTCATCCAAATAGCTATTACTGCAAGTTTGAAAATACCCTCATTGAGGTAGTCCTTTTCTATATATACATTTCATCCTTGCTTATTACAACTTTCTTTGAACAAATAGACACTTAAACAAATTTTTAGCTAGAAGTGTTATTGACACTAAGTTCTTCCTAATAGTAGGAATGTGGAGAACATTGTTAAGAGTCAACACCGTGCTGAAAGTTAATTTTTAGGAATATCTTCCCACTTCATTTAATCTTAACTGTTGCAACATTTTTCAAGAAGATTATTTCTTTAGGACAAGTAGTATCATAAATAGCACAATCTTCTTTGTCCATCAAAACACATCAAGTGGCTCTAAAATCAAACCACCATTCATTTGGATTTCCAACTCGACTGCATTCAGTGATCATAACGTATGAATTTTCAACCTTTTAAGTTGCTTCCGCAATGTTTATCTTGTTTTTTTTCTTGTTCTTCGTGAAACTCAAAAATTTAGAGCTTTATGAACAACTTTATTAAAATTGTAGCACTTACCTTTGATCTTTTCTTGTTGTACTCTTTCTCTTATTTATAAGATTTCTTCCTCTTCTTGTTATGTTTAGAATCATTTTTAATAAGATTTGCACTGATTATTTTTTATTTCTCATGTGACTTATTATATTCTTTTTATCTTGAGAGGAATCATAAGATCTTCCAAACAAAAAAGTTATTTTCAAATATTCCTTCTTTAGGAACATAAGGATCTCTACTTGTGAATCTTTAAACTTCATGTTTAATTAGCCATGAGAATATCAATTGTTGCCATTCATTAAAGTTAACACTAGGATTGTTTTAGTTTCTCTGTCGATGTCATTACTGATGTCGCCCAAATTACACCTCTATGAAAGTACACCATAGTCACTATCAAATATAGAACCCAACAAAGATTGGGGTCGAATCTCTATTAGGAACTTGTTGAAGTACTTGGAAAGTGCAAAAAAGTAAATAGGGGGATTTTGTGATAATAGTAGAGTGGTAACAAATATTGATCACTTTAGGTTGAAATCAAAATAGGATGAATATTGGGACTGTGTGTAACGCTACAAAATCTAATCTCGAGACATCGCACGGTGCTCAAGGTTACGAGTAGCCCTAAGCTAACCCTTTGAGCTTATTATTAAGTCTGAACCTTACTTTAAGATGATCTAGTAAAGAAATAATGTTGTATGATACCAAAAATGAACAGAATAAACTGTAAACACTGTCTGAATAACAAATACTGAAAGTCTATAAATCAACTAATAGTCCAACAAGACTCTACTATAAATAAACTAGAGAGCCATTGGAACAGATCCCCAACTGACTCAGACTAAACCGAAAACGACAACTCAAATACTATAAAAGCTAGAATTATGAAGAAGTAGGCCCTCAAATCATGAGGACTCACCAACTGTAGGAGCGTAGATAGAGATGCTCTAACTACTCACGCTGCTGATATCGAGCACCTGAACCTACATTATAAGACAATGGAACACATAGACGTATATGTGGATCAGTACTTTGAGGATATGCTGAGTATATGGGGGTGTAAGCATAAGTAAAACATCATAATACCTTATAAATGAAAAACGATTCATGCTAAACGTGAACGTCTCACATAAGATGGAATGTCTAAAATACTAAAATATGAAATCAAGCATAGCAATTAAAACTTTATAAAATCTAGTGAACCATACGTTTTGTTTTAAAAGCTGTACTTAAACATCCTCTTTAACTCATACTGTCTGAGTATAGAGAGAGCTCACATCAAAATTTGAAATCTAAAACTAATAGCTTTCTGTAGAACTTAATCTGAGTAAGAACTTGTGAGCCTCTATACTTAGTTTTCTAAAAGCGTTTTTGCTATTCTTTTCTTTTAGGACATAGAAACTTTAAGAGCTTTAGAAATTTTTGGAACTTTTGGGACTTAGGGACTTTGGGACTCAAGGAGTTTATTCTAACCGAAACAAACCATGTGAGCTGACATGGATTCCGACGTCTTTCCCACATTGGGGAGAGTTGTTCTATCCTTGCCATCGGAATAGAACCTTAACTTAAATGATCACTATCTTAGACCACTATAGAAAAATCATAAACCTATGGTGGCACGTATTTTTTGGGCATGAGACCTTGAAATCATACCAACCTCAGTGCTAAATACTACTCCTATACTTATTGCTCAGAACTTTTAGGAAATCCACCTTAAAACAGCACAGGGGCTAATAATAAAAATTAATTATACTTCTCTTCACTTTAAATCATAAACGGTATTAATAATTTCGACTCCTATATTAGCCTGGATCAAAAGATCAACTTTCTTTATCAAAATTTGAAAATATCTAATCATCGGATGCTTAAAACATAGTCATTCTTGAAATGGCAACATACAAACTACGGCTTAATGACCCATGCTTCAATTTCATGTCAACTCTTGAATGATGGTTCTTGGAATTTTTGTGTTGGTAGTCTTGAGTCTTGAATTAATTCGAAAAAAGAATGATGGAATATTGTGATTCTTGTGGTTGACTATTGAAGCTTAGTTTTTTATTGAGAGAAATTTTGAGAAATATATCATAAGATGCTTGTAATAGCCTTAAATCTTTTTGTTTTAACGGAATTGGGGGCTGGGAAAATGTCCAACATACCCTTTTAAACTTCTAAATGAAACAAAAAAAAATATAACTGTGTCCCGATTTAATTGGCCACCACGAAACTCCACTATCACCATGGCTCACTTGAAACTGACGAATAGGAAATTGTGGGTTTTCGTGATGTGGAACTATCGCGTTGTCCCACTGAAATTTGACAATTAGGAAAATTGACCTCTCCACGATTCACTGACATCGCGGTGGTCTACTGGAAAGTAACAATTATGAAATTATCCTTCATCGTGATGTGGTAACTGCCCTGTTGGCACACTGTCAACTTATAAATGTTTTAACTTCTTCAC
Source organism: Capsicum annuum (assembly GCF_002878395.1). Lineage (NCBI taxonomy): Eukaryota > Viridiplantae > Streptophyta > Magnoliopsida > Solanales > Solanaceae > Capsicum > Capsicum annuum. The sequence continues at coordinate 21,574,570 of NC_061116.1, read as the reverse complement.
CCAGTGTCAAATTCGGGCGAATTTGGTATCGATGGAAAGCTTATTTAATTTCTCACATAATGAAAGGTCAAATTCAAAGAAAATTCTATATGAAACAAATATTAATCATTTTGGAAGACATCCCTCAACATTTTAAGAATGAATTTAAGCTATTATAATATCTCTCCCTTGGGAATATTCGTCCATGAATGTATCTAGCAATACTGATATGCTGAAAACTAAGGCCATAATTGGCCTGTACAACTGAAAGCAAGACCAAAATGATTCCAAATGCATGAACTATTGAATGAATGGCTACATAAAGTTGAAACTTAAACTGAAACAAGATGATCTAACGAGACTTGTTACTTTAAACTGAATCTGAATCTGCAGCGAATAGATGAGGATACTTGGTCTACATATCTGCTTTTCCTTCCCAAGTGGCTCCCTCGAAGGATTGATTTTTCCAAAGAACCTTAAATAAGGGGACTTCTTTGTTCCTTAGTCTACGTGTCTAATGTTCAACGATCTCAACTAGAATTTCTTCATAATAGAGAATATCATGAATCACTGTGCTTTCTAAGGGTACTATAACCACCGGATCACTAATACACTTCTTCAACAAAGACACATGGAATAGGGGATGTACGAACGATAAATCTGTTGGAAACTTAAGCTCATATGCCACCTTTCCAATACGGCTCAATATTCAGAAGGGACCTATATAACGTGGAATAAGTTTCCCCTTCTTGCCAAATCTCTTTACCCCCTTTATGGGTGAAACTTTCAAATAGACTAAATCATCAATTTCAAACTCAAGATCTCTTCTTCTTACATCCGCATACGATTTCTGATGACTCTGAGCTATTTTCAACCTTTCTCGAATCAACTGTACTTTACCCATAGCTTCTAATACCATATCTGGCCTAACAATATGGCCTCACCCACATCAAATCACCTGATAGGTGATCTACATCGCCTCCCATAAAGTTCTTCAAATGGAGCCATTTGAATGCTAGGACGATAACTGTTGTTATAGGCAAACTTAATTCACGACAAATGCTCATCCCAAATACCTTTGAAATCAAGAACACATGCCCTCAACATATCAACTAAAGTCTAAATGGTCCTCTCTACTTGACCATAGATCTGAGGTTGAAAAATGGAACTAAGATGAATTAAGTACGAAGACCCTTCTAAAAAGCTCTCTAAATTGAGAAGTAAACTGAGTACCCCTATCTAATATGATTTACAAGGGAACTCCATGCAATCTCACTAACTCTCATATATACAACTTAGTATAATCCTCAGCTATATAGGACGTATGTACTATAAAGAAATGCGTTGACTTAGTTAATCTATTAATAATAACCTAAATCGAATTATGCTGACATCGTGAATGAGGTAACCCTGTTATAAAATCCATGTTCACCTCTTCCCACTTCTAAGTAGGAATACTAAACTCTTACAAAACACAACCAGGCCTTTGGAGCAATACTTTAACCTATTGACAAACTGAATATTTGGCAACGAACTCTGAAATATCCTTCTTCATAGCACTCCATTATTAGATTTCCCGCAAATCTTGGTACATCTTAGTAGCACTAGGGTGAATGGAGTAATGCACACCAGGTTCTTCATCCATAATCCTCTACCTAAAATCATCAACACATGGTATACATAATCTACTTTGGTATCTCAGCCTGTCATCTCCCCCTTAGGAAAAGACCTCTACCTTTTGTTCTTTTACCAACTCTTTCAACTTAATTTAGATGGGATCCTGATCTTGTTTCCCCTTTACCTCAAAAACTAAGGAAGATTCTTCACTATTTTTAACCCAAACTCTATGCTCAGCCAAATCAACCAATCTAACACCCAACCTAGCCAAAAAGTGCACTTCTCGAGCTAACTCTTTCTTATCATTGTCTATATGAGCAATGCTTTCCATAGACAATATACTAAGGACGTCTTCCACTACTTTGGCCTTGACAGGATGATACAACACACTCATGTCATAATTTTTCAATAGTTCTAACCACCTTCTCTGATGTAGATTTAACTCCCTTAGAGTAAATACATATTGTAAGCTTTTGTGGTCCATGAACACATCAATATGAACACCATACAGGTAGTGTCTCCATATTTTCAAAGCAAACATCACAGTAGCTAATTTAAGATAATGGGTTGGGTAATTCATCTTATGAGGCATAAGCTACCTTGAGGAATAGGCTATGGCCTTATCTCTCTGCATTAAAACACAACCCAAACCAACTCTTGAGGGATCACAATATACAATAAAACCATGTATGCCATCAAGAAATGCATGGACTGGGAGGAAGTGAGTCGAGTCTTCAACTCTTGAAAACTCTTCTCGCAGGATTCTAACCACTAAAACTTAACCTTATTCTGAGTCAATCGGTTTATAAGAGACACAAAGGATGAAAACCCCTCAATAAAACATGTATAGTAGCCAGCTAAACCCAAGAAACTCCTAATGCTTGATGGAGAAATAGGTATTGGCTAGTTTCTTATGGCTTCTATCTTTTGGGAATCAACTTTAATACACTCACTAGAAATCATATGATCGAGGAAAGAAACTGACCTTAGCCAAAATTCACATTTACTAAATTTAGCAAACAACTGGTGATCTCTAAAGGTTTTTAACACAATTCAATGATGGTCTACATGATCATCCTTACTATGAGATTAGACAAGAATATCATCGATAAAGACTATTACAAACATGTCTAAATACTATTTGAACACTCGGTTCATCAAGTCCATAAAGTTGTTGGGGCATTATTTAGTCCAAAGAACATGACTAGAAACTCAAAATAACCATACCAGGTCCTGAAGGCTATCTTGAGAATATCACTTTCCCTTACTTTAAGTTGATGATAACAGTATCCTAGGTCTATATTTGAGAAGTACCTCACACCTTAGAGTTGGTCAAATAAGTCATCAATTCTAGAAAGAGGATATTTGTTCTTTACTGCGACTTTATTCAACTGACAATAGTTAATGCACGTACGCAAAGAACCATTTTTTTTGGATAAATAGTGCGAGAGCACCCTAAGGAGAAATTCTAGGTCTTATGAAGCCTTTATCTAGGAGATCTTTGAGTTGCTCTTTCAACTCCTTAAGCTCGGCAGGAAACATATGATATAGAGGAATAGAAATAGGCTGAGTATTAGGAAGAAGATTAATTCGAAATTCTATTTACCTATTAGGAGGTATCCCTGGTAAATCTTTGGGAAAGACATTAGGAAACTTATTAACTATAATGATTGAATGAACTGTTGACTCAAACAAAATGATAGATGCACCCTTTAGAGATCAGTTTTTTATTTTTAAGATAGGATATGAAATGACATTTTGGAGACACTGAATTACCTGACCACTCAAAGGCTGGCTCATCGGGAAACTGAAACTTCACCACTCCTGTGTGACAGTCTATGGATATATACCAAGAATGGAGCCAATCCACACTAAGAATAAGGTCAAAATCAACCATGTCTAACTCTATTATGTCTGCTAACATGACTTTATAAAGAACAATGATAGGACACTTTTTCTAAATCTGTTTCCAACAACTAACTCACCTACTAGAGTAGATACCAAGAAGGGCTCAGGGATCTTATAAGAACTTATCTCAAAATTCACAACAACCAATAGGGTAATATAAGAGAAACTCAAACTAGGGTCTAACAACACATAAACATCAAAATAAAATACACGAAGCAAACCAGTCATAAAATCGGGTGAGTCTTCTTGGTCTTTATAGGATGGTAAAGCATAGAACCGATTCTGGCACTTACCGCCACTGGTATTGGATAATACGCCCTGAGGATAGACTGGATGAGTTGCAGGAGCAGGTGCATTGGTGGCCCTTGTCTGAGGAAAAACATCTCTATTTTCCTGCTTAGCAGACGGGCACTCTATAATTCCCTGACCAAACTCTCCACAACCAAAACAATTCTTTTGTCTAGCCAAGCACTTACCAGGATAATTTCTACCACACTTAGCAAATAAAGGATAATTATGCTTACCACTCACACTATTCTAGGACCTGGACATTGAGGACTTACCCTACTACTCCTGCTTGGTTTTGGGTGTGAGGGAACTAGATGAAGAGGTGCTGGCAAAGGAGGACAAATCTAAAAATGTGAACGATTCCCTCCATGAGATCTGGTCTGTCCATAGTAAAACTCTCATGTTCTAGCCTTCTTATTTTCTCTCTCTTCCTCTCAACTTCCCTACCTTTATTTTCTAGGCATAAGTTATCAACCTTGAAAGATCCATATCTTTGATAAGCCTGGTGGTTCTACACTTCTTGACTACCAATCCTGATGCTCCAGTAATAAACTTACTCATACGAGATCTGGTGTCAGCTATTAACTCGGGAGCATACTTAGATAACTGGTTAAACTTAAGGATGTGCTCTTTCATTGTCATTGAGCCCTGCCTCAGGTCTATAACCTTGGTTTCCTGGACTCACGCGGAAAGAACCTATCTAGAAAAGTATCTTGGAATATCTTCCAACACATAGGAGCTATATTCTCACCCCTATCTTTCTTTCACATGACGACCCAATCTTAAGCAACATCTTTCAACCTATAAGAAGCCAATTCTATGCTTCTCTCTTCAGTAATATGCATAACTTAGGTTATTTTTCTCACCTTATTAAGATACAACTATGGGTCCTCGCCTACTTTTGACCCAAAAAATTCAGGCAGATTTATCCTCTTAATGTCATAGAGTCTGGTTATAGCTAAATCACCTTCTTGTTGATGTAGAAATACAACCTGATTATTGGCCTAAACATTAGCGGTCATTTCTTGGGCTAGCGCATGAAAGGAAGCCCAAAATTTGGCATGCAACACATTCTCATTTAGGGGATCAACAGGCTGGGGTGGTTGGTTATCATTCCTGTGGGCATTAGCTCTGTGAGGAGGCATATTATGTCATGAATAAGCTTGAGTTAATAGCAGATAGAGATAGTTGTAAGCATGATGGATTATGAAAGAAAGAGGGATTTTCCTAAAATATTGCATTGCTTCTTTCTCATAGATGTGGCACTCTTTACACCCATGATCAAGACTCTACGTAACGTGGCTTGTCTGACTCCCTAGTACTCTTTAAACCTTAGGCTCTGACACTATGTTTGTAACGCCCTAAAATCTGATCCTGAGATGTCACACAGTGCTCAAGGCTACTAGTAGCCCCAAACTAACCCTTTGAGCCTATTAATTGGTCTGAACCTTACATTAAGATATTCTACTCATGAAATAATATTGAATGATACAATATAAAAAATTGAATAAACTGTAAACACTGTCTGAATAACATATACTGAAAGTCTATAAATCAACTAATAGTCTTACAAGCCTCTACTATTAATGAACTAGAGAGACTTGGGATAGACCCTCAACTAACTCGAACTAAACTGAAAATTACATCTCAAATACTATGAAAGCTGGAAATCTGAAGAAGTATGCCCTCGAATCATGATGGCTCACCAACTGTGGAAGCATAGATAGAGATGCTTAAACTACTAATGTTGCTGATACTTAGCACCTGAACCTAAATTATAAGACAATACAGCACATAGACATATATGTGGATTAGTACTTTGAGGATGTACTAAGTATATGGGTGTGTAATGCATAAGTAAAACATCATCATAGTTTTATAAATGAAACAAAATGTATGCTAAATGTAAATGGCTAACATAAGCTAGAATGCCTTAAATAATAAAGTATGAAATCATGCATAGCAATTCAAACTTTATAAAATCAAGTGAGCCACTCGTTTATGTAATGACCCAATATTCTTAACCGGCATGCAACAGAGTGCTCATGACCCCGAAGGACCACAAGCTCACGTATGACTGATATCTGCACCTGTATACTACATAAAAAATTAAAAATACGGAAACATGAACTAAAAGGCCATAAGGTTTAAACTAGATAAATATCTAATAAGAACAATGTCTGGAAGCGGTATAACAATACCAAAACAAATTTGAATAACTGTCTAACATGCTATAGTCTGAAAGCCTCTAAACTGTCTAAATAAGGAGTTGATGGGACATATCCCCAACTAATTCCGACTACTGAAATAATTTAAAAACATGAAATAATAATGTAATAATCATGTCCTCGAAGGATGAGGACTCATTACTAACTCTGATCACTTAACTGGGATGCTACTGGTTCTCTAGAGCTTGTGCTTCTAAACCTATGGCATAAGACACCATAGCACAAATGCGTCAGTATTTTGAATGTACTGTTATCCAAGTGAGGTAGTTTGAATGCAAATGGTTCATATGCATGAATAATACTAACTGACTGACTAACATAAATATGAGAATACATGCATGACTACGTAACTGTAACTGAGGTCGTGATAGGACTGAATACTGAGTTCTGACTACTGAGTTTACTGATATAGACATCTGAGTCACTAATGAATGAGAATGACTAAAACTATATTGCAAAATATTGAGGGACTAATACTATGTTACGGATACATGAATAACTATGTCTGACAGTTCTGATTATGAAGAACTGGTCTGGTTGATTATATCTAATAGTCTTGAAGTTGAATACTGATAATATAAGTTTTTATAGCTGATATGACTGATAACATGAGTTTTGAGAACTGATATAACTGATAACATAAATAATTATATCTGACACTCTTAAATCTGATAGAACTAGCTGAGTTTTGTACTATATCTTAATTGACCGTATTTGACAATCCTGAAATTTAAAGAACTATCTGGGTTCTTTTTTGAGACTGAGACTGTAATTGAGACAGAGGGAAGTTGTTATCTAACCGACATGCCTCAAATGGACTATAATAGCTAATCTGGGGTCCCATCTGTGCCTTGATTGGAAGGGATTTAATAACACCTCATTGGTAAGCGCAACATGTGAGTAACCCTCATATAATAGGTAACTCTAATAAGAATGGTGGGAACCCTCATATAACAGGTTAAACCACCTCATCTACCCTTATATAGCAGGCTACGATGTCTCAACCTATGTTGGCTACATAGTTATGGAATACAAAGATTACATCTAAGAATCTCACCCTCGTATAATAGGTGAGTTCCCATCCTTGGGTTCACTCGGCCCTAATATTTACTCCTATCTGAATAGACCCTGAACTGATTAATAGTGTTGAACTGATTAATAGAACTTATACTAATGGTATAGTTTAGCAGCGCTAAACTAAATTTACTGAGTACCATTAACTGACGGAATGCTATTGAGATTTGAGGACTGACTGAGAGTATTGAGGCTACTGAGACTTACTAGGAATACTGAGGTTACTGAGTACTGAGATCAATGAGATTATTGAACTACTAAGATTACTGAGATTTTCTGAGTCACATAACTGACTGAGTTATATGGATGATAGCTTTACTGAGATTATTGTGAAAACATGACATGGCTCTTGGCACATAGCTAAATGTTTGGGTATAAGTCCCCCCAGGACTCAAAGGAAAGAAACTAACACAACATGACTTTCTTGAATACTTGACCGTTAATGATAATCCATAATACATGAATGAGGGATTTCGTGAAGTGCATAGTCATCATAATGTCTAACATGAATGGGAATTCTTGTAATCAAGTCATCAAACTCATATTATAATATTGTGGGACTTCCAACAACAAATACTTTTCATAATGATAACATGGAAACCGTTTAAACATAAGGGAATGGAAAACATGTAACATTTAGTTCATATTGTAATTATTGGGGGATAACTCATGTGGTACTTCATAAACATGATCTTGTACATAACATGGAATGCATATAGACACACTATGAATCCATTCTCCAATAATCATGTACGTTTCATTAACACATATATTGCACAACAACAACATATGAGCCCTTTGAACATAACACACTAGCATGAATTTATCATATAGTTCATCCTTAAGCTATAATACATGATTTCTATCCTTCTAGTCATTTTATCAAACACCTTACATGCGCAACTTTGGGAATAGGTATATTTATCAATTTAACAATCTTAAGCCAGCAAAATTCATGGATTTCAACTAACATGCTCACATACTTGATCAAAATACATCAAGATACCAAATAACAACCATCAATATTAACATAATCATGACACAACATAATAATCACAATTGATAATTTAAAACTTGATTCTTGAGCTCTATGGATGAAAGGGATCCACCGATGAACACTATGCATACCTTAGATGAAAGATCCGTGAAAATTAACGGTGAAATCCTTTGAATCTTGAAGCTCCTACGAAAAACCTATGGAGTTCTTGAAGTAATTTGAGAAAAAAGAGTATAATGTGGTTAGATTGGGGCTAAATTGTGTGTTGATGGAATGTGTAGGGGTGGGATGATGACCCTAATATCCCTCTAGATGCGTCTTCTAATTTTTGTGAAAATTTCCCAATTTGGGCCCCTAGTGCAACGTGGAGATATTGCGTTGCCACTTTTTTGCGACTTGGAAACTCACCGCGACACAGTGCGATTGTGGAGAGACATTGGAAATTGACAAATGTCATTTTGGCTTATGGCGCGACGTGCCACTGACTAAAATGACACTGCTGAAACTTTAAATTGCCATAACTTCTTCACTGGGTGTCCATTTTAGGAGAATTTGGTATCGACGGAAAGCTTATTCAATTATCTAAAATTTGAAGGGTATAAATCTGCAAAAATACCTCCTATAAACCAATATATCCTTGTTCAAAGATGACCTATGTGAAATCACACACGAAAATTTGGTGCATTCAAAAGTTCTTAGCTTAGCTTAGTCTAAGTGACTCTTATGAACATGATTAACACATCATAAGCTCTATTATCACTAGGATAATAATCCTAATTCATGTACTCAAATATGACTCATAGGATAGGAGGTTTCATGTGTATGAACAATGGTTCATTTTCTAGCTTAGAAATGTACATGGTATTACAATATCTCCCCCTTGGGAACATTCATCGTCAAATGAGACTGAGTAGGATGGGAGAAACGATAAACTGAAGTACGTACAAGATATAGACAATTGAAACACGATTTCTTAAATGACATGACTGATAAACTAAATACATATCATGCTGAACATACATATTTGATGTATTCATAACTAATTCATGAATGCACGACTGAGCATTATGATAGACTGTGTTTTCTCAAAATTAGAATACATATCTAATGCATAACTGATAAGATGAATCCATGCATATCTGATGCATGATTATACGACTGACATGATACATGAATGCATGACAGAAATTACTGGTAAGTTGATCACGCATATCTGACATGTGAATATATGACTGAACGGGCTCAGGAACATGCGACTTAACATGCAATAATAAAGGTACCAAGTTTAAACTGAAAACTAAGCATAGAATTAAATACAAATTTTGGTACTAAAATTTGATCATAGGAGTGAGTAAGCTCAAAGAAGACTATTACCTTGAACTGAAAATACTAATGAGTCTGAGATTAATTACTCAATATGCATGAGCGAAAACATAAGAGCATAACTGATTCTAAAATGTAATACATGAACTGAACTGAGTCTGTAATGCATGACATGGATAGAGTATCGTATCATGGAGTAAACTGAGCCATTGAGTATATGGCTTACTGTTGAGTTTTAGAGCTAGAAGGTCAGCTCATAAGTAACACTTCCTTCAAGATAGATTCATCAAAGAAAATGACATATTTAAATCATGAAAGTTTGGGGGCTATAGTGTATCTCCCCTTTGGGACACTATGTCCCTTGAAGGATACTGGACTGACTTTACTGAGATATTAAGAAAGTTGAGGCTATGCACAAGGCACCTAGGGATGAAATTGTGACTGATTATTTGAGATCTAAAATTGAAGAGTGATCTACGAATGCATAGACATATTGACTTATCTAATTAACTGAGTAACTGGTAATTGAATGCTGGGTATGCAAGACTGAACTATACTTAATCTAAATAGCTGGGCTGAGGCCATAAAGTATTATGCATATGAGAAGGAACTGAGTGAGTAACCTGAGATAGCTGATCATGGATTTCATGGATGCTATATTGTTTGAAAATACAGGACCAAGCATATTACATTATTTGGAAACACTCCATAGACTACGGTATTGAAATACCTATAACTGAGTAACTGATAACTGTACGTTATGGTCAAGCAAGTCTAAAACTAAATTTAATTTCCAAGCTGAATACTGATCTGAAGCTAACAGTATAACTTAAGATTGTAACTGGGATCCATACTAGAACTAAATACTGGGTCCTGATAACTTAATACTAAAATTTAGGTTTAGAATGATACTGAAGTGCTTAATTCTGAGACAGAACACTAATTACTGAGTACTGAGTACTGAACTGTAACTTAGATAGAAACTGAGCTGTGATAGTTGCACAATGAAGGCTGACATAAGTCAAGACTCTGAATGTACACTCACACTCTGAAATTTCCCAATTTCTAAGTACTACCTCTTGCTAGCCATTTACTTGCACACTTATCATGACATTCAAGCCTATCTTCACAACTACACCTTCATATAAAGAAAGCATGCAACAACCTTCTCTTAATATGAATCATTCACCATCTTATTTAAGCAACTACTCATTGCTACACTACACTATTTTCACAAAGAAAGCTCACTGAAGGGTTAAGTCAGGAGGATCTGAAATATGAAGAGACACTTAACTGAACTTGGCACTTGAATGAAGTCTGAGGGATATAATATAAATACCATTTGTGTACCAAAAGGTCTAAACTAAGGATATGCATGACGTAGTCTGAATTTAACTGATCAGCAGGGACATAGCATGAGTCATGGAAGCTGAGTATACTGTGAATTAGGATATGCATACATGAGTCATGAGTTGTATGACCTGAATTTGGAGTTTCTATTTTTGTGGGACATGATTTGCATTTCTGAGGGGAATAGAACTGAACCCCTTTATGCTAAGAACTGGAATCATATGTAATTCTATGAAAAGCGTGTGTAAATAAGCTAGGTTCAAGGAACTAATTCATACTGTGGGGTAAACTGGGACCCCTTATGCTGGTAATAGGAACCATACATGATTTATGGAAAAATGCATGAGCATGATTCATGACCATAGAGTTGACACGCAAGGCCTGAGTGGATTTTATGATAGCTGAAGAGCAAAACTCTACACTGAGATAAGGATGGATCGGGAATCGTCTTCTCTTACTACTTTCTATATATACTGGCACTACCACTAGAATATGGGATCATGAAATGGGTCACTAGATCTATCATCTCCCCCTTGGCTTTACTCTATCATTATTAGTATGTAAACACTTTACTAAAGTCTGAACTAAACCACAATCATTGTCACATACTTACACTCTGTTCAAAACATTCTTGCCTTACTAAACACATCATCTGGTTCTATTTCTTCATATACTACTAATATCACATCCACACCTTCAAGCCTAATTCCATGTCAATAAACTTAAATTCTAACTCGCACTGTTCAAGCCTATTGATTAACTTTGGTACAACTATCCTCATCAATACATAATCTATTCAAAATAGATCATGTTATCCCAACTCTACTACTGCTATACTCCTAAGTTTATGCTTCTTACTCTAGGTCATATGCTATCATAGAATTTATAGAAGGGATCTGATGATATATGAGTTCTCATAATCATGAATAAGAGTTGTACAACTCTGGAACATAACTGAACTGATAGGATACTTTTGAGCCTTTGGGAAATCTTATAGCTGACTGTAGGGTTTGTCTGAGAAAGCCCTATCTTTAGGACTCGAGCTTCACTGCTATTGTTACCTTAAAAGTAAGGTAAAGTTGACATGCATGAAGTGCGATGAGAATCTACAAGAGTTTCTTAAAGAACCTTTCTATAGCACGATCTGAGATATGAAAGAAAGGAAAATTTTTCTTAAACATCTCATAGCCTCCGGCACATAAGTGTGGTGCACGACCACGCATTTACAAGACTCTACTAGATGCGGCTTTTTAGACTTCCTAGGACACTATTGAACCTTAGGCTCTGATATCAAGTTTGTAATGACCCAATTTTATAAATCGGAATTCTACACAGAGCTCATAACCATGAAGGACCACAATCTAACCCATGACTGATATTTGCACCTACATACTGCATAAAAGACTAAAAAATGTGGAAACATGAACTAAAAGGTCATAAGGTTCAAACTTGATAAACATCTGATAAGAACAATGTCTGAAAGTGGTATAACGATACCAATGCAAATATGAAATAACTGTCTAACATGCTATAGTCTGAACGCCTCTAAACTGTCTGAATAAAGAGTTGATGGGACATATCCCCAACTAAATCCGACTACTAAAATAAACTAAAAATTGAAATAATAATGTAATAATCATGTCTTTAAAGGATGAGGACTCACTGCTAACTTTGATCGCTGAACTGGGATGCTACTGGTTCTTTGGAGCTTATGCTTCTAAACCTATGGTATAAGATACCATAGCACAAATGCGTCAGTAATTTGAATGTACTGGTATTCAAGTGAGGTAGGATAAATGCAAATGATTCATATGCATGAACAATACTAACTGACTGACTAACATGAATATGAGAATACATGTATGACTACGTAACTATAACTGAGATCGTAATAGGACTAAATACCGAGTTCTTTCTACTGAGTTTACTGATATAGACATCTGAGTCACGGATGAATAAGAAAGACTTATGTTGTATTACTAAATACGGAGAGACTGATACTAGTTACTGATACATGAATAACTGTGTCTAACAGTTTTGATTATGAAAAACTGGTCTGGTTGACTGTATCTAATAGTCCTGAAGTTGAATACTGCTTACATAAGTTCTAATAACTAAAATGACAGATAACATGAGTTTTGAGAACTGATATAACTGATAACATAAGTGATTATATCTAATAGTCCTGAATCTAATGGAACTAGCTTAGTTTCGTACTATAGCTGAATTAACTTTATCTGACAGTCCTTAAATCAGAAGAACTATCTGAGTTCTTTTACTGAGACTAAGACTGTAATTAAGACTGAGGGAAGTATTTATCTGACCGACATGCCCCAAATGTACTATAATAGCTGGGCTGGGGTCCAATCTATGCCCTGATTGGAGGGGTGTCAATACCGCGCCACTAGTAAGGACAACATGTAAGTAACCCTTATATTACAGGTAAATCTAATGAGAACGGTAGGAACCCTCATATAACAGTTTAAGCCACCTCATCTACCCTCATATAGTAGGCTACGATGTCTCAACCTATGTTGGCTATATAGTTTCGGAATGCTAGGATTGCTTTTAAGAATCGCACCCTCATATAACAGATGAGTTCCCATCTTTGGGTTCACTTAGTGCTAATTCCTACTCCCATATGAATAGACACTGAACTGATTAATTATGCTGAACTGATTAACTGAACTGATACTAATGGTATAGTTTAGCAGAGCTAAACTAAATTTACTGAGTTCCATTGACTGACGGAATGCTATTGATATCTGAGGACTAACTGAGAGTACTAAGGTTATTGAGACTTACTGGGAATACTGAGATTATTGAGATTACGGTGTACTGAGATCACTGAGATTACTAAACTATTGGGATTACTGGGATTTTTGAGATTTTGTAAGTTGCATGACTGACTCAATTCTATGGATCATAGCTTGACTGAGAGTATCGTCAAAACATTACATGGCTCTAGGCATACAGCTAAATGTTCGAGTATAAGTACCCCCACAACTCGAAGGAAAGAAACTGACACAATATGACTTTCTTGGATACTTGACCATCAATAATAATCCATAATACATGAACGAGGGATTTCATGAAGTACATAGTCATCATAATGTCCAACATGAATGGGAATGCTTGTAATCAAATCATCAACCTCATATTCTAATATCATAGGAATTCCAACAATAACATGGAAACAATTTAAACATACGGGAATGGAAAACATGTAACATTTAGTTCATATTATAATAATTGTGGAATAACTCATGTGGTACTTCATCATCATGATCTTGTACATAACATAGAATGCATATATACACACCATGCATCCATTATCCAATCATTATGTACATTCCTTTAACACATATATTGTACAATGACAACATGTGAGCCATTTTAACATAATAGACTAGCATGAATTTATCATATAGGTCATCCCTGAGCTATAATACATGATTTCTATCCTTCTAGGCATTTTATCAATCACCTTACATGCACAACTTTGGGCATAGGTATACTTATAACAATCTTAAGCCACCCAAATTCATGGATTTTAACTAACATGCTCACATACTTGATGAAAATACATCAAGATACCAAATAACAACCATCAACATTAACATAATCATACCACAACATCATAATCACAATTCATGATTTTAAAACTTGATTCTTGAGCTCCATGGATGAACACTACGCACACCTTAGATGAAAGATCCGTGAAATTAACAGTGAAATCCTTTGAATCTTGAAGCTCCTATGAAAACCCTATCGAGTTCTTGAGAGAATTTTGAGAAAATAGAGTATAATATGGTTAGATTGGGGCTAAATTGTGTGTTTGTTTAGTATATAGGGTTGGGATGATGACCCAAATACCCCTTTAGATGCGTCTTTTAATTTCTGTGAAAATTTCTCGATTTGGGCCCTTGGCGCGACGTGGAGATATCACGTTTCCACTTGTTTGCGACCTGGAAATTCACTGCGACACATAGCAATTTTAGAGAGACACTGGAAATTGAAAAATGCCATTTTGGCTTATGGCGCGACGTGCTACTGACTGAAATGACGCTGCTAAGACTTTAAATCACCATAACTTCTTCACCAGGCGAATTTGGTATCGATGGAAATCTGATTCAATTCTCTACAATTTGGAGGATATAAATCTGCTAAAATACCACTTATAAACTTAGCATTCTCATTCAAAGATGACCTATGTGAATTCACCCATGAAAACTTGGTGGATTGAAAAGTTCTTAGCTTAGCTTACTCTAAGTGACTCTTACGAACATGATTAACACATCATAAGCTCTATTATCACAAGAATACTAATTCTAATTCATGTACTCAAATATGAATCACAGGATAGGAGGTTTCATACGTAGGAACAATGGTTTATTTTTTAGCTTAGAAATATATAGGGTATTACAGTTTAGTTCTAAAAGCTGTACTTCAATATTCTCTTTAAGTCATACTATCTGAGTGTAAATATTCTCTAAAAGCTTTTCTGTTATTCTTCTCTTTTAGGACCTAGAAACTTTAAGATCTTCAGAATTTTTGGAAATTTTGGGACTTAGGGACTTTGGGACTTAGGGTATTTCTTCTAGCTAACATAAATCATGTGAGCTGACATAGACTCCAAAGTCTTGCCCACATTTGAGAGAGCTGTTCAACCCTTTCCATTAGAATAGAACCTTAACTTAAGTGATCACTATCTCAGCCCAATATGCGCAAATCATAAATCTATGGTGGCACGTTGTTCTGGGGCATGAGACCTTGGAATCATACACATCTTGGTTCTAAATACTACTCCCATACTTATTGTTCAAAACTTTTAGGAAATCAACCTTAAAACAACATAGGGGTTTATAAAGAAAACCAATTGTACTTCTATTTGCATTAAATCATTAACAGTATGAATAATGTGGACTCCTATCTAAGCTTCGATCAAAACATCAACTTTTTTTATCAAAATCTGAAAATATCTAATCATGGGATGCTTAAAACATAGACATTCTTGTAATGGAAACATATAAAATACGGCTTACTGACCCATGCATCAATTTCATGTCAAACACCATAAGGTTCATTCTTGATAATGCAATTACTCATAATTCAACTTAAAATCTAGAAAATAAGATCATATACATTAATTTTTCCAAAGTTGATATGTAATTCAATATCCAAATCACTTAAAATCTCAAGATCATGCAATTAGCAATATTGGGTATAAACCCTAACTTCAATTTCATGGAAATCAATCAATATTCAGAAAATTTGTAATTAAAAGTAAGTTTTTGGGCACAAGGATGAAAGATTTATCATTGTTCAAAACCCTACAAACCTTAGATGATTAACTAATGATGGTTCTTGAAATTTTTGTTTTGGGTATATTGAATCTTAAATTAATTTTGAAAAAGGATAGTGGAATCTTGTGATTCTTGAGGTTGACTGTTGGAGCTTCGGGTCTTGGTTGAGAGAAATTTTGAGAAATATGTCATAAGATGCTTGTAATAGCCTTAAATGTTGTGTTTGGATGGAATTGGGAGCTAGGAAAAAGTCCAAAATACCCTTTTTAGCTTCTATACAAAACTGAAAGAAACGTAACTAGGTCCCAATTTAATAGGCCACCGCAATGCGCTACTATCGCTATGGCTCACTAAACACTGATGAATGGGAAATTGGGGGACTTCACAATGTGGAGCTATCGTGTTGTTCCACTGAATTTTGAGAATCGGGACCTGAAACTTCAACGCAACGTGCCACCATCACTGTGCCATATAGAAATAGTATTTTAGCCTTTGGTGCGATGCGCCACTATCGCGTTAGGCTACTGGAATTCAACAATTGGGAAAACAAACCTCTCCAAAATGTGACAACATCATGGTGGTACACTCGAAAGTGACAGTTATCCAATTTCCATTCACCGTGATGCGGTGACTACCCAGTTGGCACCCTATCAACTTAGAAATACTCTAACTTTTTTACCAAGTGTCGAATTTGGGAAAATTTGATATCGATGGAATGCTTATTCAATTTCTCTCATAATGAAAATTTGAAATCTAGAAAATTCTATATGAAAAAAATATTAATCATTCTTGAAGGCATCCCTTAACATTCTAGGAACGAATTTAAGATAGAAAAAGTTTGGGGTTTTACAATGTGTTCCTCCTAATTTCCTAAAACTATAGACTTATCATGCTCCGATAAATTATCTCAATGCCTTGCATGAAAAATATGACAATATATGTATCACGAACCGTCTTGTGAATGCCTTTGATAAATTTCACTCTATACCTTGTGAGTCTCAAAGTGTCGCCTTACTAACCTTTGTCTTGGCTCCTAGGTTAGCTATCTCTTTTGGGTGTCAAGTTAATTATATGATGGTTGGTATCCTCAAATTATTGTTGTGATCGTCTTTTCTTAATCTCAACCTCCCTTATAAAGCTGTATTAAAGAAAGGTAGGTTCTTAACTTCCGCAGTCATTAAGAAAATAATCTAATCAAAGAAAATCACAATAAATGCAAGAAAATCCATCAATAATGACTTTACACTTCCTCTACTTTATTATTCCATCAGCGTTTCCACATGCCTAGTTAGGTTGTTTAATCACTCATGCTTGTAAGACATCTATTGAATACACGAAAGAAAGAATATGAATAATATTACAGTAATTAAAGAACAAAAATCAAAATTTCAAAGCAGTATCCAATCGTAAAAACCAAGAATAATGGATTCTAAGATCAAAAGTCAAGTCTTAGAATCAATATATTATTGTAAGTATATAGAGGGCATAAGTTTATAGAAAAAAATCAAAGGGGTATTTATAGAATACATCAGAACCCTAAAAATCCTAAGCTAAATAAAAAATAAAAGTTGAGTCTACTTATGGACCCACTTACGGGTTGCAAGTACTACTTACAAACCCTAGGTAGGCCATCAGTCTCAGATCAAATCTTTATACTACAGAATACCCACATATGATGGGACAAAAGCTTTCATCTTCAATTCTTTCAGAAATTTTCTTTTTGACGCCTACGATGGAATATACGGAGAGCGTAAGTCCTACTTAGGGCCCATAAGTGGGGTAATCTACTATACTTCAACTCTTTTCCTTCTTGTCAGCTCTAGAATCTAGTATCCCACTAAACAATCATAATAACACATCATATCTAACAAAAAGGATCTAAGTACTAGCATATTTTCCAGTTTTAAGCTTTGAAAATACCATGAAACCATGGCACATCAACACCCTTAACTCAGAATGTTTGCGTGTTGTAATACCCCGAGAATTCCAACCAATAGTGGAACCATACTTCAAGCTCATAAGAAATAAACTTTAGTGGTTTGGTAGTTTTATGATCAAGTTTGTTGTATATTAAGGCCTCAAATACATCCTAGCTATTAGACGAATCAAAACATCCCTTACCGACTGAATTCTTGAGAAAGATTGTGTCATAGTCAACTTCAAACAAGTATATCATTTGTTATACTACAAATTTTTGAGCTCATGACCCACCAACGAATAAATAATTGAATTATCTTTCCAACGATACCAATTTCTCAAAAATTTGGTATCAGAGTAAAAGGTTATAGACATTTTACTAAGAGGTGACCGACCTGCCTAGGAGCGACGGGCAAGCTGACTGACCGTAAAGTCAGCGATGGACTGTCACTTTAGCCATCGTAACTAAGGAATTAAATCCATTTTTTGACCCAAAAATGATGGTTAGAGTGATGGTCCGTCACCCAGACCAACAATTTAGTTCAAAATAATGTTGAAACGATGTTTTAAAGGGTTTTTTGGGTCTTTTTCCATCTTATTTAACACCCAATACGTCAAATAAAAGAACATAATTCCTCATTAATCCATAACATCAAAATTAGGATTTCTTTCAAGATCAAAACCCAAGAACAAGATTCAAACCATTCTTCAAAAAAGTAAGAAATTCAAGTTCTTCAAGTTCAAGAACCAAAAAGAAAACATCAAGATCTGTGTTTCCCAATCCAAGAATGTTCAAGAAAAGTTAGTTATCGTTTAAGATTCAAGATTTTGAGGTATTTTAGATGTTGATTCTTGGGTTCCTTCCACACAAGAAGTTCAAGAATCTTTTTTTTTTTACAAGTTCAAAGATTATGATTTTATGAGTTTTGCATGATTCATGTGAATTGAAATTCATGTTCATGTTATTGTTGAGTTATAATTCATGCTTTAGAATAAAAGTTGCAAGCTGTGATCTTGATATGAGTTGAATTTTATTATATCCATATTAAAACCCTAAATTTGCAAGTTTGTTGATGAAATCATGATACTTAGGTGTAGTATTTTTTGTATAACCAAATCATGCTCCCCATATGTTATATAAAATGCTTATGTGAAGGAATTAGTGTCATTATAGAATGTTAATATGAAATTTCCATTTGTGTACAAGTTAATATATGCTAAGGATTTGTTGAAAGGCTCTGGTGAATGAATTATGAGGCATTAGTATGCATGCCTATACATCTATAAGTTTATGACTTTCAAATACTTGAAGAGATGCTTCATTGATTGTATTGTGAATGATAGATGATTTCCTTATTGTTCAAGATTTGTTATGCTTTACTTTTATGTTATCGAGTCCTGGAGGTATTTATACATGACAATTTAGCTGCTTGTCTAGAGCCAGTATTAGTTTCATAATAATCTCAGTCAAGCCGTGAATCCTTAGAGCTCAGTCAATTACAGAACACAGTACTCTCAGACAGTTACAAAACTTAGGAAATCTCAGTATCATTAGTATTCCAACTTATGTTAGGTACTCATCTTAGATTTTAGTAGTATTCAAGTATTCAGTTTAAACCTCAGTAAACTCAGTTAGCTAGTAGAATGTAGTAGGACCCCGTCACTAATCGAAACCAAGTGAACCAAGCAAGATTAGTCAAGTAACATAAGCAGTAACAGTTTCAGCTCAGTTTAGTACATTTTAAAAAAAGAATCGGTTTAGTGTCTTTCAATTAGGAGTAGGATTAAGAACCGAGCAAACCTAGGTATTAGTAAGCTCGGATGTCTGTAAAACAGAATTCAAATCTCAGTATTCAGTGTCCCTTTTATTTCAGTTATGGTTTATGCATTCATGCATGTATCCTCAAATTATTTAGTTAGTATTGTTCATACATATGAACCCTTGCATTTAGCCTTACCTTATCTAGTGTACCAGTACATTCAAAGTACTGACGTATACTTTTCTCTTGTGCTATTGTGTCTTATACCATAGGTTCAGAAGCATAAGCTCTAGAGCATCCTTAGCAGTTAAGACTCATCCAACAGCAGTAGACTTAGCAGTGAGTATTCAACATTAGAGAATATTCCTTATTTAAGTATTGCATTAGATTCAGTATTTTAGTAGACAGAGTTATTTGGGGGTTTCTCCCATCAACTCCTTGTTCAGATAGTTTAGAGGCTATCAGACTAGATGTTCAGATAGGTACTTTAATATTTTTGATACTATCCAGTTGTACTTTATTTTTGAACCTTATGTTAAGTTTCTACCAGTTGTTTTCCATATTTTTATAGTATATTATGTAGTACTCAGTTACAAGTACCAAAAAAGGGTTAGTTGTGGCCCTTTGGGATCAAAAGCAACGTATAGCATCCAGTGTTCAGAATCTGGTGCGTTACAAATTTGGTATTAGAGCGTAAGGTTCAATAGTGTCCTAGGAAGTTTGAAAGCCACATATGGTAGAGTCTTGTGCATGGGTGTGTTGCGGGCCACATTTATGTACAGAAGTCTATGAGATGTTTTAGAAAAAAGTTTTCCTTCTTCCATGTCATAGATCGTGCTATAGAAAGATCCTCTTAGAAAGTTATGTAGATTCTCAGCATGGTCTACTTATGTCAACTCCACCTTACCTTTAAGGTAATAGAAATAGTGAAGCTCAAAGTCCTATAGATAAGGCTTTCTCAGACCATCCCTGTAGACAGTTATGGAATCTCCCACATGCTCTATAGTATTCCATTAGATCCTTTCTCAGCATCCTATGATAGCATATGACCTAGAGTTAGAAGCATAAACCCAGGAGTTTAGCAGTAGTAGAGTTAGGATAGATATTATCCATATTGAGCAGATTATGTATTCATGGGGATATGTGTGCAAAATATAAATCAGTAAGCTTGAACAGTACATGCAAGACTTTAAGTTTGTTGATTTGAAACTAAGTATGAAGGTGTGGATATGAGTTAGGAGATATGATCTTAGTAGTCTAGCAAGAAACGTAAGAAGATGGTGTGTATAGTGGGGCAAATTTATGTTGAAAGAGTGTAAGTATATGACGATGATTGCAGGAAATAAAGGAAGTTAAGAGTTGTAGCCCAAGGGAGAGTATTAGCAGTGAGTTTTATACTTTTAGGTGCAGTCTTTCGGGATGACTTTATCATTTATGTGCATTATTGTACCCCAGACTTTAGAGTAGATTGATTGTGGTTTAGCTCAAAGTGTAGAAAAGTGTTCCAAACTTATGATGGTGGATTAAAGCTAAAGTGGAGAGTGTAGTCGAGAAAGTGCAGAAGAAGTACTCTAATTTAGCATAAGTTTTCAGTATGAGTTAGTTTGGATAGCCATTAAGTAAGTTTAGCAGTCAGGCGGTCAGATTCATATAGTTTATTTTCCCATATTTACATCTAACCATACCATCCGGAAACTTAGGAATGTAACTATTCTAAGATAGAAATGTCCTAGTATTTGCAAGATTAGTTCAATTCATGTATCATGCGTTAGTTTTAGACTCTCAAGGTTCAGTTATGATCCAATTCATAGGTGCCACGTACATCGCCTCAGTTTTCCCAGTATTTCAATAAAGTAAGCATTCTTAGAGGGACATAGAGCCCCAAGGGGGAGATACCCCATCATACCTCGATGCTTTCATGTCTTTAAACCCATTCAATTGTATGTTCAAATGTTTCTCACAAAGTTTGTATCAGTTATCATTGCATATTTAGTCAAGCATTCAAGAGTCAGTTCAGTAAAGTATGCATGCATTAGATATGCATGTTTAGTAGAAGAAGCTCTGCTTATCAGTAATTTTAGTCATGCTTTCATGAGAATCAAATCAGTCATATATCCATGAATTAGATATGCATGTTTGCTATGCGAATTCAGCCTATCAGTAGCTTCAGTCGGTTATTTTATGCATCGGATATGCATAGCCAGTATGATATCTTAGAATATCAATAATTCCAGTCATATAGTCGTGTTTCAGATGTTCACATCACTTAACTAAGTTTAGTCTATCAGTATTCCCAAACTAATCAGTCTCAGTCGAGGGCGAATGTTCTGAAGGGGAAAATATTATAAAACCCCGAGAATCCCAACCTATAGTAGAACTATGCTTCAAGCTCATGAGAAATAAATTTTAGTGATTTAGTATTTTTATAATCAATTTTGATGTATATTATGTCCTCAAATACATCCAAGCTATTAGACGATTCAAAACATCCCTTACCGATTTAATTCTTGAGAAAGATATTGTTATAGTAATATTCAAACAATCATATCTTTTGTTATACTATGAATTTTTTATCTCATGACCCATCAATAGATACAAAATTAAATTAGGTTTCCAAAGTTACAAATTTTTCCAAAATGTGGTATCGTAGTATAAAGTTATGTCCAATTTACTGAGAGTTGTCTGAGTTGGCCAGGAGCGACGGGCAAGCTGACGGACCGTCAAATCAGCAATGGACCGTCGCTTTGGCCATCTCAACAGAGGTAGTAAGGCCATTTTTTGGCCTAAAAATAATGTTTGGAGTGACAGTCATTCACCAAAGTCAAGATCTATCATCCAGACCGTCAACTTTATCTGTAACAGTGCTGAAACGACGTTTTAAAGGGCATTTTTGGGTCTTTTTCCACCTTATTTAACACCCAATCACGTCAAATCAAAGCACATAACTCCTTATTCATCCATAACATCGAAATTAAAGTTTTTTTCAAGTTCGATACCTAATAACATGATTCAAACCCTTCTACAAGAAACTAAGAAATTCAAGTTCTTCAAGCTTAAGAACCATAAAGAAAACATCAAGATCTGTGTTTCCCAATCTAAGAACGTTAAAGAAACATTAGTTATCTTTCAAGATTCAATATTTTGAGGTATGTTAGATGTTGATTCTTGGGTTCCTTCCACCCAATAAGTTCAAGCATTTTATTTTAAATTCAAAGATTATGATTTTATGAGTTTTTCATCGTTCATGTGAATTGAAGTTCATGTTCATGTTATTGTTGAGTTATAATTCATGCTTTAGAATACAAGTTGCAAGTTGTGAGATTTATATGATTTGAATTGCATTATGTCCATGTTAAATCCCTAAATTTGCAAGTTGGTTGAAGAAATCATGATACTCAGGTGTAGTATTTGTTATATAACCAAAGCATGCTCCCCATATGTTTGATAAAATGCTTATTTGAAGGAATTATAGTCATTATAGCATGTTAATATGAAATCCCCATTGGTGTACAAGTTAATGTATGCTAAGCATTTGTTGAAAGGCTTTGGTGAATAAATTATGAGACATTAGTATCCATGCCTTTATATCTTCAAGTTTATGACTTTCAAATACTTGAAGAGATGCTTCATTGATTGTATTATGAATGATAGATGATTTCCATGTCGTTCAAGAATTGTTATACTTTACTTTTATGTTATCTAGTCCTGGGGGTATTTATACTCGACAATTTAGCTACTTGTCTAGAGCCAGTATCAGTTTCATGATAATCTCAGTCAAGCCATGAATCCTTGAAGCTCAGTCAGTTACAGAAAACTTAGTACTCTCAGATAGTTAAAGAACATAGGAAATCTCAGTATCATTATCATTCCAGCTCCAATTCAGTATTCAGCTCAAATCTTAGTAGTATTCAAGAATTCTGTTCAAACCTCAGCAAACTCAGGCAACTAGTAGAATGCAGTAGGGTCCTATCATTCATCGAAACCAAGTGAACTCAGCTAGATCAGTCAACTAACAAAATCAATAACAGATTCAGCTCAGTCTACTACGGTTTAAAAAAAAGAATCAGCTCAGTGTTTTTCTGTTGGGAGTAGGATTCAGCACCAAGCAAACCTAGGGATTGGGGCTTACTCGCTAGGTAGGACTGAGATCCCTAGAAGCAATCCTTAAGTTCCAAAACTACATAGCCAGCGAAGGTACGAGATGTCACTCGTTAGATAGGACTGGCATACTCAGGGATCACTCATTATATAGGAATGATCTCAGGGTTCACCCGTTAGATAGGAATGACTCCACTGAAGCTTTATTTACCCATGGAACGGTACTGATACCCTTGAAATTGGTGTTATAGGTTGGACCCGAACTTAGCTAGAAGGGGCATATCGGTTAGATGAATACTTCTCACAGTCTCAGTTTCAGAATCAGTCTCAGTAAAAGAACTCATCTTAGTAGTATAGATACAGTTAACCATTAACATATTCAATGGATCTAGAGATCACCCGCTAGATAAGACTGGTCTCAGACTAAATTAATCATCTTCGTTATTAGTAGATTCATAGATCACCCTCTAGATAGGACTGACCTCATATTTAGTTAATCATTCCCATTATCATTAGATTCAGAGATCACCCGCTAGATAGGACTGATCTCAAATTTAGTTAATCATTCTCATTATAATTAGATTCAAATATCACCCACTATATAGGACTGATCTTAACCTCAGCACTAGGTTACCACTCAATTGTTTAGTATCCCAGTATTAGTAAGCTCAGATGCTAGTAAAGCAGTACTCGAATCTCGGTATAAGTGTTACTATGATTTCAGTTATGGTTTACGCATTCAGGCACATATCCTCATTGAGTATACTCAGATTATTTAGTCAATATTGTTCATTCCTATGAACCCTTGCATTTAGCCTTACCCTATCTAGCGCACTAGTACATTGAAAGTACTGACGCATACTTTTCTCTTGTGCTATGATGTCTTATACCATAGGTTTAGAAGTACGAGCTCTAGAGCATCTTTAGAAGTTTAGACTCATCCAGCAGTAGTACACTTAGCAGTCAGTCCTCAACATTTGAGGATGTTCCTTATTTCAGTATTGCATTAGATTCAGTATTTTTGTAGACGGAGTTAGTTAGGGGTTTGTCCCATCAACTCCTTATTCAGAAAACTTAGAGGCTTTCAAACTAGATGTTCAGACAATTCCTTTAGTCTTTTTGATACTTTATTCAGTTTTATTTTAGTTTTGAACCTTATGGAAAGTTTTTACCAGTTGTTTTCCATATTTTTACATTGTATTATGCAGTGCTCAGTTACAGGTACTAAAAAAGGGTCAGCTTGTGGTCCTTGGGGATCATAAGCATCGTATAGCGTTTGGAGTACAAAATTTGGGGCGTTACACGTCCTCATGTAACCATAACATAACTAAATAAAATGATGCTTAACCATGAGAAACCTAAGTCATTTACGAAAGTCAACTCAATTTCAGCTTAAGATTCTCACCCCCTCCTCTTTTCAAATTTTCAAAACCAACTATGTGGATCTATGTAGTACAATAATACGACACAAAGAAATCAAATTATGACATTAAATTAGCAACAAATAAACAAACAATTACGCTAGTTACACTATCCAAACAAATAAACAGCTAGCAACACAACCCATGTATACTAAAAATAAAGAAGTCTCACTCTTATAGTACAATCATGCATATCAATATCGAGATACTCACACTTACAAAAGAAAGTTCCAACCAGTATGTATAGAATGCCATAAGCTTGCCCTTATTTTGTTTACCTTAGTTTTTCAAACAGTCAAACTAGGGTCACTGTAGGATTTTATTCGTCTTTTAATCTAGGCTTGGGGGATGGTATGGTAAATTTTGAAACTAGTGACTAAACCTCCTTGATACTATAATTACATTTAGAGTCTACTTCTTAACTATTTTTTCTCTTACTTCTTGCGTTACTGCTTATTCATGTTAGGTGCGGTTTTTTTCTTTTCTTTTTTACTTTTCTTTCATTTTAATTTTCACTTATTTCCTTTTTTTATTTTTTTTATTTTGTGACATCCTACCCTTCTTTCTTTTCTCTTATTCAAACGTTTTCATACCAGACTTTCACTATGCACCGCTATGATTGCCACCCTTAACTTAGCCGATTTTCCTGAATTGGGGTGCACAATTTCCAAGGAGGGATCAGGGCCAAAAAAGGTTTATTGTGATCGAATTGGGAAGGTGACAAGGTGAAAACAAGAAAAAAGGTCAATATAGGCTCAAATCTTGGGATCAAGGGATACTTATTCGTATTTGGATGATTATTTAGGCTAAGAGGGGACTAAATAAAAAATGACCTAAGACCATGTCCTAACCTTCTATCCTACAACCTAGGTAAGACTATCAAGCAAGTTCTGGATTAAATTTACAAAGGGAACTATGTAAGTATCTCACCATAACATGGAACAGGGTTATATTACCAAATACTACCTATCCAGTTCATGAAATGCTAAGCTATGATTATTTTTTCCCTAATACTAATGCAATAACAAGATTTAAAATAGTCACCCATATAAGCACATCACACAGTTCACAAAAACCATTAGAGGGGTATCATTCTTTCTCAAAACACATAAAAAATAGAATATGTCAATTGCCTTTAGATTTGTTATTTTGTCTTAATTAAACACGATTGAAACATAACAAACATACCACACAAAAACAAAATAACCTAAACATGCAAATTTTACTATTATACTATAGCCAATGGGATAAGAATCATGACAAGAAAAATCCTCAGCTGTGGTAAACCCTTATCCCTAACTAAAGACAATGCATTGTCCCTAGTGCATATCTACAACATAATACAAAGTGTGAAGTCATACCTAGAATGCTCTAGGCATTCGAATAACCTTGCCCCCATATGGTTTTCTAGCTTAAAATTAGTCCGTAGAATGTCAAAGATTTGATTTTAAGATCAAACCTTTATATGCATGTGAAATTTTCCAAATTTTGACCCTCCACTATGTGGAAAATTATAAGCTTTCCACCGATACCAAATTTGCCCAAATCCGACAGAGGTCCACTGGAATATTGGCGCATCTCAGAGAGGTCAAATTTCTTATTTGTCAATTTCCAGTAATCCTACGCAATTTCACCATATCGCGATGATGGCAAAAATGGCATTCAAAAGGGGCACCGCGATAGCTCTGTGTCGTGGAGAGTTTCTAGTTCGCATTTGTCCCTTATCAAATGAGCCACCGTGATAATGGCACGTTGCGGTGGCCTATTAAATAAGGATTTTGGTTCCCTTTTCTAGTTTCATTTAGAAGTTTAAAAGGGGGTATTTTAGTCAATTCCTCAACCCCCGATCCATCCAAAACATAAGATTAAACCCATTCTAAGCCTATTATACTCATTTTTCATCAATTCTCTCTCAAGAAAAACTATAGAACTCAAAATTTTATTCTCCAAGAATGCAAAATCCTTCATAGTTTCTCCAAGAAAGCTCTAAATTGAGGATTTACAAGACAATATAATCAAGAACTCGTCTTCAAGAACTCAAATAGGAATCAGTAATTCAAGTTTCTTCATGTAATCATCAATTAAGGTATGTGGGGTTTATGAACTAGGATCCCCTTCCATCCTTGTGCCCAAAACCAAGTTTTAATTAAAATTTCATATGATTTGAATGGGGTGCATACCCATTATTGCTAGTTGTAAGATTATGAGTTTTTAAGAGATTTTGAAGATGAATTGTATGTTTATTTTCGTAATTTCATGCCTATTGCAGTAAATTCCAGATTTTGAGATGAACTATCATTATTTTCATTATCAAGCATTATTATTATGATGTTTTAACATGTGTTTGATGCATGGGTTATCAAGACCAAGCTTATATATTGATATTTCAAGAAAGATAGTGCTTTAAGCATCTTATGATCAGATTAATTACAGATTTTTAGTAAAGTTTTCATATTTTGATCCTCAGATAAGTTTTGAAATCCAGTTTATAGATTTATTACAGATTAAAGAATTCAGAATAGCTTTATTTTTAGGTTTAATAAGATAAATGCATAATTGGTTTTAGAATAAACACTTATGCTAGTTTTAAAATGTATTTTCAATAAAATGAGCACAACTTAAAGGTAGTAGTATTTAGCACTGAACGGGAAGTGTGGGATTAACATTCCCTACCTTCTACAAAACTAAGTAGCCAATATAGGTACAATTTATCAGATTATTCCCACTTCTACATGGATGAAAGTTATAGATATGATCACTTAGTTCAAGTTATACTCCTTGGCAAGTGTATGACACCTCTTCCCATCGTAAGGTTTTACCTATAGGGGAACGAGACGTTGGACTCCATGTTAGCTCATATAGTTTATGTCAATTAGAAGAACCTCATTGCAAATTAAAGTAAAATATTAACAGAAAAGCTTTTAGAAAACTAACTGTAAAGGCTTACAAATTTTTTAGATTATGCTTTACAGAAAGATATTAGCTACAGATTTAAGTTTTCAGATTTCAAATTCAGAAGTGGGTTCATTTTACACTTAGAAAGTATGGTTTATAATCAGAACATTAGCATAACTTTCAGAACTAAATGTTATGACTCACTAGATTTACAAAGTATGATTTGTTATTCATGATTTAAGATTTCAGTATTTCTGATATTCTAACTTGTGTGAGTCATTTACATTTAGCATACATTATTTTACGAATTATGATGATGATATGATGTTTTACCTATGCATTTCACCCTCATATACTCAGTACATCCTCAAAGTACCGATCCGTATATATGTCTATGTGCTACATTATCTCATAATATAGGTTAAGTTGCTTAGTATCAGTAGTGTGAGTAGTTCGAGTATCTATATCTACATCCGATATTTGGTGAGTCCTCCTAGTTTGGGGACTTATTCATTCAGATTTTGCAGCGTAGTAGTCTATATGATTCAATATTTCTTTTCAAACAGTTTGAGTTAGCTTAGGGTTTATCCTAGTGACTCTCTAGATATTAGTAGTAGAGGCTTATCAGACTGCTAGTTTTGATTCTGATAATTTAGTATTTAGATTTCAGACATTACTTCAGATTATTCTCAATTGTTTTAGAGAGTTTTCCATATATAGTATAGCTCTTATGCCTATGTTTCCTTTATTATGAGATTCAAGCTTAGTAATCGGCGGATAGGGTTAGCTTAAGGATACTCGTAGTTTTAAGCATTGTGTGACATCTTGGGACCAAGTTTTGAGGTGTTACAGCGGTGCATAGCTAGAGGAGGTGCCACCTGCCATCTCTATATGCCTTCACTCATCAACTACTATGTAGACTCTAAAATCATAGGCGACACTTTTTTGGGTCCTAATCACAGTCCATGGTGGGGTCTTGTATCTCTTTTACCCAACTTCTTTTTCTCCTAATAATTGAGATTGTATCATCATCCATAAATATATCGAAGGTCATAGGTGTCCTAAGAGGTAATATCTATGTAAATGATGGGATAATCAGACAAATGATTGAAAAATGGCTTGCTACTAGTAATCGTACCTCGGTGCACAAGTTAGCCATCTCCTCGCGGTGGCCCTACTCCTAGACCTTGCAAAACTGGGCATTCACCCAGAACTCAAAACCATCAATTCATGCATGAAACTTTCTTGTAGACTTCTTCATATCTTTCCAAAGTTGTGCATCAAACCATACCTTAGCAGTCTCTGGTGTAGTCCAGACCTAAGGTCGAATTTGTACATATAACATGGCTAGCTGAGACTACTCCTGAGTAAGGAGGATAATCAATTCATCCTACCGCTCCCTATGCATTGTAGAAACTTCAATTGCATACCAATAAAACCATTAGTTGTAGAGTAAGGAGGCAAAGTAGATGCCTCAGCTATCTTAAAAGTAGGAGTGGAGCTAATGTAGAAGTGGTCGAGGCCCCCTCATCAACATTAGTCATGGGATCAACTTTTTTATTAAGTATATTAATATCAATACTAATATCTGGACTCTTAATACACTCAACTAGAACTAAAGTCCCCTCAAAATATATTGGAATAATCGTGGGAGGTGGCGGTACTCTTCTTGCAAGAATTGAGTTTGTCGTATCCTTAATTAAGTTGAGGTTTACTATATATGTCATCTCAATCCATTGATATACCTCATAAATATGTGGCACTCTAGCTAGATGAAATAACTACTTATAACGCCCTAAGTCTATACCCCGGACGCTACACGATGCTCATAATCTCGAAGGACCACAAGCTAACCCATGACCGGTACCTGCTATAATAACTGAATAATAATACTGTAAATATGCAAATATTTGGTAGAAACTTTCCATAAGGTTCAATACTAATTTAAAACTGAATAAGGTATACAATACCAAAATTGAAATAACTGTCTGAAAAAATACTCTAGTCTGAAAAAGCCTCTAAACCATCTGAAGTATGGAGTTGATGGGATAAGCCCCCAACTAACTTCGACTAATGAAACTATGCTGCTAAGCTAAAATACTAAAGAAAATAATCAAGTCCTGAAACTATGAGGACTCACCACTAACTCTGACTACTAAAAATCTAAACTACTAAGGGTGATCAGGAGCCTGTGCGTCTAAACCTATGGTATACGACATCATAGCGCAAATGAAAGGTATGCTTCAGTACTTTGAATGTACTACTATGCTAAGTGAGGTAGTCTAAAATGCATGTGTTTATATGCATAAACAATACTGATTGAATGGCATAAGTATAACTGAATAAGAGCACATGCATGAATACATAAACTATAACTGCGATCGTGATAACACTAAATACTGAGTATGAATATGGATTAACTAATATCCAAGTAAACTGATACTAAATTACTTAAAATTGAATGATTGTATCTTACAGTCTTGGATTTGTAGAACTGAACTGAGTTCTGTACTGAGACTGAATCTAAAATTGAGATTGTGGGAGGTAATTATCTAACCGACATGCCCCTTTCTAAAAATATTAAGGTTAAACCTGTAACCCCAGTTTGAAGGGTGTCAATATCGTGCCATAGGTAAAGATAATATGTGAGTTAACCCTCTCTGACATGAAGCTCTTTCGTCAATCCTTGGTGACAAAAAAACTCGAATGAGATGTATCAACCCTCATAATATCTGGTAGGAAGATATCTCAACCTACGATGGCTATGTAGTTCTATAATGTAGGGATTGCTACAAAGGGTTAAACTCTCTGCTAGTAGGAATACCCCTATCCCTGGGTTAACTCGATGTTGAATCCTACTTTCATCAGAATAGACACTAACTGAATTCCTTGTTCATAGTAGGCTTGACTCAACTATTACTGATTATAATATCTAATTGAACTGAACTGAGTTCACTGAGTTTCGTTGACTGATGGAATACTACTAAATTCTCTTAATTTACTGAATTTATCAAGGTCTGAACTAAATACTAAACTGGACTAGACTGATACTGAGTCTACTGGGTTTTCCAGAGTCCTGTAACTGACTGAGAGTACTACTGATCATGACATGATTGTGAGTATTCTATAACTAACACTGGCTCTAGGTAAATAGCTAAATTGTCAGGTATTAACTACCCTTAAGGACTCGATACCATGAAAAGTTAAGCATCACATGATCTTATATAGCATAAAAATGCACATGTGTTCATAATGTATCTATAAAGATATTTTATCAAACACTTGCATGGTATAACTTCCACATAAGCTAGCATGACATGATTTCTTTCCCTTATTAGTTCACATGAATAATTCATCGAGCACTTGGTGAGCATAATATATGCACTTAATAAGTGAGCATCATGATTCACTTCCAATTTCACAATTTCAAGGGGTTCAACATGAATTCATATGAATCTACACATACAATAATCAATTCCACATGAAACGTCTAATAAATCATGAAATAGAAATCTAATTCAAATAATAATCGTGAATACACTTAATTCCAATAATGGAAATCATAAATTCTATCTACTTGAAGTTTAGAAGAGTTTCTTGGACTCCAAGGGTGGAAGAAATCCTTGGATGAACACTTCACATATCTTAGTTGGCGAAATCTTGAAGAATAATGGAGGAAACCTTAAGTCTTGGATCTTAAATATAATAAACTAAGGTTGGCTCTTGATAAATTCTAAAGAGAATGAGTATATTTTGCCTCTTGGACGACTTGATGATATGTTTGGGGGCAGAAGGACGTGGGAAAAAAACCTAATTACCCCCAAAAATATAAATTTTTAATGACTGCATATTGAAACACCGACCCGTAGACCGATGCATTGCATCATTGGCATCGATGCGATACCCAACACGCCGCGTTAAGTCCATATCAGTTGACTAGAAACTTCTACCGGGAGATAAGAAAAATATTGATCTATGTGATGGCCGCCACTCCATACCGAGATCACGTTGAGACACTCTTTTGGAATCCCAAACATGGTTCAAACAAGGTTTAAAAAATACAAAAATCATTCGAGAACACCTACTGACATTCCTGATCATGAATTATGCTAAAGACTAATACTTTAAGGTCATAGAGGCCGTGAAATAGAGTTTCCAACTTACAAAGGCCAAATACTACAAAGTTTGAATACTTAGCTAAAATTTTCTAGGTCTGGGAAGCCTTAGCAGACTTAAAAGACTGAGTTTCACTTAGCATTTTGTGGGGTCTTACAATATCTCCCCTTTGGGAACATTTGTCCTTAAATGAGATTGATTAAACTGAGAATACTAGTAGACTGTATTGTGACACTGAACATCCACAGCTGAAGTATGATGCCATGACTGAAATTACTGATATACTGAATTAACATACTAAACATGCATACCTGATGCATGAGTACAAAGTTGAACATGATTCATGAATGCATGACTGGGATTACTAATGAGCTGAGTTTATATACTGGATATGCATATCTGATGCATGGGTACTTGGATGAACTGATTAGTGGATGCATGACATAGTATGCAATGCTAACTCATACAAATTTGGTAGCTATATCTGAATATGAAACTATTAGATACAGTTACTCATGAGCAAATTCCTCTCAAGATGAAGAGAATGACACAAGAATAATCATGGATATGGATTAATGAGGGTGAATGTTGGTCTCGAGACTTGGTGTGTGCAATATAAGTATAGAAGAGGACCAAAACACACCAAAAATTTGTCCACTCTTACATTTGAGGGGCTTGTCACCCTTGAGGGGTATTATGGACATTTTGTATTTGATTTTGTAATAACTATATAAGAAACATGTGACGGTTTTATTTTAGATAGTTGTCTAATGATATTAAAAGAACAAGAACATTTGTCTTGAGAGAGAGAGCCTCTCTTGGACAAAACTAGGACATGGAAAGTGTGTAATCACTTGTGTATGTGTATAGCTTGGAAACGATGGTGCTTGATCCCTAGAATCCCTCTCGTGTCTTCATAAGACTATGGTGTTGCTATATCAAGTTCTACGGGTCCTTATATTTAATATATCTTTGATTTCATGGGTTTTATTGTAGTGTACGTCTCACTATCTATCCGTACATTTCATGTCTTAGTTAATGTTGTTTAGGGAAACACTTGGTTCTTGTTGTTCATGTATCTTGTAACCGTTTGTTTTTGTTATTATCCTTATCGTATTTTTTTTCAATCTTTTTGTGTTCATTTTGTTTTAGTGGTTGTTTTATTGTATAAATAAACCTTGTTTCCTTGTATTCTTGTGTTGTTATCATTTGGTAGAAACTAGCTCTTAAAAGGGTCCTCGGATTACTCTTGATTTGTAGACTGTTTTGAGCTTTTTCTTGTGTTCCTTGGTGTTCTTGTATCAACAGGCAATTAGTATAGCACAAAGAAAGATAAAACTTTGCTGAAAATAAGAGAACAATTGATTTAACATGAAAACCTCCTTACTCTAGGAGGAAAAACCACGGTTTGCCCTCACAAGCTCTCCAAAATCTACTTTAATCAACCTCTTAATTATAGACTTGACTTGAACCTAACTGTAGGTTTTGCTTTCATGCAATGAATCTACTGTAAGCCTTTTTTGACAACTTTGCCAAGACTCCTCCACACTGATTAACTCTAATCAGTACCAAGCTTAGGCAACTCTACCTAAGCACTCTCAAAAGAAAGATACAGCATTACTCTTATAGCATGAGTAATTCATTTACAAACTAATATCTCACTGAAGAACATTTACATTATCGACATATAAAGACTAGGAACTTTATCTAAGAACAAGTTTTTGCCTTTTTCTCTCTCCAGCACTATTTTATTTTGCAAAAACAACTTGATGAAGAAGCATCCATTTTCTTTTATAGTCAAATGATGATTAAGGTTGAAATATAATTGGACCAGGTGTCCTAAGTAGTACAAGCAGTACCTGAACAGTTTGTTACACAAGAGGAAAAAACAATGCAGACACATGCCAGCTATACCATACCCTTGAAAAGCCAGGGACCTTGTCCCTTGTAGTCATTTGCTCATCATCAAAACAAGATACAACAATTTTCCCCCTTTTTGATGATGACAAAACAACCATAGAGTTTTGATCACCATGTTCATACTTATTCATCATATTTAATCAGTGTGATTATCACTATTAAAGATGAATGTCCACCCTACCATGCACACCATGCTTCCTCCATCATAAAATATAGGGACCTGGTCCCTTGTTATCAATTTCTATCAAGCTTTAATTTGTTCCCTCCATCATCATGCACCATTATTCATTTAGTAAATTTGCATACTTTTTTCTATCATTATGCCATTATATCTTCACAGATATACAACACTTGGTCCTGGTTCCTGGTACTTTACACATAAAGTTAGTATCCCCCCTTTAGGCATCATTGAAAAGTGAAAACAGTAAACCAAGAGTAATAGTTAGCATTGGTTATTTAACTAATGGTCACTAGGGAAACACTAACATGAAGAACAACTTGGAAAATAAAGTTGAACCAAATAAAGAGCACAAAGACAAAAATTCATTCATTTTTTACCATTTAGGTATCAATGCAGTGCAAGATGTACATTTCTTATTCCATAGAAAAGGCCATAAAAGTTGGAGGAATTAAAAGGTAGAAGATTTGGGAAGATGGTTATGAGAAGTAAGTACCCCATAAGATAGTATAACAACTCTTTGATTAGCATACTAATATCTGTATTCTAGCTCGAAACCTTACTGGTTAGAATTGCAACCTTCTTCTTAAGTTTATGATTCTCCTCACTCCCAAATTCTATGAATACCCTTGGACTTTTCTTTGTATACTGCTGAATTTTCACTTGTAAACTCCCAAATTTTGCATCTTTTAGCAATTATCTCTTGATTTTATTCTTT
The DNA here is from genome assembly GCF_002878395.1 of Capsicum annuum. Taxonomy (NCBI): domain Eukaryota; kingdom Viridiplantae; phylum Streptophyta; class Magnoliopsida; order Solanales; family Solanaceae; genus Capsicum; species Capsicum annuum. The sequence goes on along the minus strand of NC_061116.1, from coordinate 21,539,477 downwards.
TAGAATCCCTATTTGGTTCACCATTAGTCATTCTCTTCTTCTTAGGACCAGGTTCCTCAGAATTTTGTTGCTTTTCACTATAATTTTCAAATTTTACTTTGAAAGCTCTTGTGTTCATGCTGCCATTTTATCTTTTGGTACCATCCAAACTTCCTCTTCGGTTATATGAAAGCATTATGAGATTTTCAGTAACCCAAGCATCACTAGTCATTAACTATCAAAAGGATCATGTGTTTTTAGGGATAAAGTTTCATCAGGAAGGTGAGTGAAAAAAGTTTAGCTTTAAATGGTTAAGATATCTGAGTTGGGAAGGGTCTATAGAGTTAATGCAAAGATTAGTTTGATTTCAATTTTGTATAGGAAAAAATTTTGATAAGGAGAGAGAATAGATGACTTTTTCTTACAGAACAAAAAAACATACACATTCATGATACTAACCTAAGAGTTAGAACTAGGTCCCTCTTTTCCTTTGAGTGAATTCTCAAGTTTATGCGTACTTCATCTATTTTTTCAAATCTTTTTTCACGAGTGTATACTTTCAAAGGTATGGTACTGAGTTTGACTAACAAATACATACTTTACCAAGGATACCTGTTTCTTGATCATAGCCAACTTTTGTGGAGAAATACTAATTTATATAGTGGGTCAGGTCATTTTGATCGTACCTAGGTCCATCCCATTCTTCACAAATTGTTCCTTGTGAAGTGCCTCAAAAAAGTATCTTCTATCTGATCCTTAGTCTTGTAAAACTTCATACAGATAGCCTTTTTCTCAACATCGTCTCTCAGAAAGTTATGTCTCATATCAATATGCTTAGTTCTCTTGTGCTGAATTGGATTCTTGGTCATGTTTAAATCACTTGTATTATCTCACATTAGAGGAATAGTGTCTGATAGTATACTGAAACCTTTGAATTAGTGCTTGACCAATAGCAATTTACCATAACAAGAAGCTGCAGCAACATATTCAACTTTAGCAGTAGATAGAGAAACTAATTTTTCATCTTAGATCCTGAGGAAATTAAGGATGAGACAAGAAAATGTGCCATTCCTGAAGTGCTTTTTCTATCTACAAAATATCTAGCATAGTCAGTAACAGTATTACCCCAGCAAGTCAAAATTGTCTTTTGATAGATTGTATAGGAACATGTCCCCTATCCCCTTTAGATACCTAAGAATTCTCTTTGCGGCTTTCAAATGAAACTCTTTTGGATAAGCTTGAAATATTGCACACATTTCTAAACTAAATAAAATGTTAGGCCTTCTTCCAATGAGGTATTGTAGGGATCAAATAATCCCTCTATACATTGTCTTATTTACTGAAGGACCTAGTTCATCATTATCCATTTTGAGCTAGTTCCAATTAGGGGTATCAATTATCTTAAAATCTCCTATGTTATATTTCTTCAATAACTCTTTGATGTATTTATCATGACAAATCAATGTCTCTTGAGAATTTTTTTTAATTTACAGGTCTAGGAAGAAGCTCAACTCATCCATCATACTCATTTCGAATTCACTCCCCGTTAGCTTAGCGAACTCTTCATATAGGGATTCAGAAGTAGCTCCAATGATTATGTCATCAACATATATCTGAACAATCAATAGGATACTACCTTTGGTCTTTAAGAATGTAGTAATATCTATTTTTCCTCTTTTGAACATATTTTCTAGGAGAAACTTTGAGAGTCTCTCATAACAAGCCCTTGGTGCTTGCTTCAATCCATAAAGAGCTTTGTCCAATTTAAGTACATAGTGAGGAAAATGTATATCTTTATAACCTGGAGGTTGTTAGATATATAATTGTTTCGCTAGGTTTCTATTGAAAAAGTTACTTTTGACATCTATTTGTAAATCCTATATATGTAGTAAATGAAACAAGAATCCAGTTTTCTTCTATTCTTACTACAAGGGAAAAAGTCTAATCATAGTCAATCCCTTCTTACTGGTTATAACCTTGAATTACCAACCTTGTTTTATTTCTATTAATAGTTCCATGTTCATCTTGCTTATTTTTGTACACCCATTTGGTTCTAAAAATTATACTATCAATAGGCCTGGGATCAGATGCTAGACTTTTCTTCTTTAAAATTATTGAAATTTTGCTTGCATTTTATTAATCCAATCAACATTTTTCGGGGCCTCTTTCATATTCTTGGGCTCAATTTATGATAGAAAGGTTTAAAAAACCATAGCATTCCTGGATTGAGCTCTTGTTTGGACTCCGGTTTCCAAGTGTGTAGTCATATTCTCATGGAGATGTGAGGATTTTTGCATTTGGTTTTTCCTTCTTAGGTTGATTCCATTGTGACGTTGTCCTTGCAAATCTTGACTAGTCCCTTCCTATAGTTCTTTTACTAAAGCTTGGATTTGTGCCTGAATTTTTGGATAACTATCACCTACATCATTATCATCTTCATCATTTATCCCTTGATCATTATCTTCAGCAATATCATCCCTTTGAATAGGAATGAGTTCTTCAAGTTCTGAATCTTCACCATCACTTAGGTTCATTTAATTTCCAGACTCATCAAAGATCACATGAACACTTTATTTAACTCACATAGTTCTTTTATTGGAGACTATGCGGCCTTTCTTGTTGAGGAATAGCCTACAAATACTGTTTTATTACATTTCAAGGAATATTTTCCCAATACTCTCTTGCCATTGTTCAACACAAAACACTTGCACCCAAATATTCTGAAGTAGTCTAGCCTAAGATTTCTGTTGAATACCATCTCATATGGAGTCTTACTCAAAGTGATTTGATCAAGCACCTATTAGTCACATAGCAAGCAGTATTTACTCTTTCAGCCCAATAATTATATGGAAGGCCACTATCAGTTAGCATAGTCCTAGCAATTTCTATAATTATTTTATTCTTCCTTTCAACAACCCCATTTTTCTTTGAAGTTCTAGGAGTATAAAAGTTATGACTTATTCCATGCACAACACAAAATTCAGCAACTTGAGAAATCTCAAATTTAGTTCCGTGATCAGACCTACATTCAGGAATTTCGTAATATATCATCATTTGAATTTTCTTGGAGTAGTCATCTATAATGACAAGCACATATTTCTTCCCTCCGCTACTTTAGACTTTAATCGGTCCACATAAATCCATATGTAGTACTTCTAGGGTATGGAAGTACTCACCTGCTTCTTTAATTTAAAGGAGGATCTGGTTTGCTTACCTTTTATACAAGCATCACAAACTTTGTTGTCTGATAATTTAAGGTTTAGTAAGCCACGAACCAGGTCCATTGAAACCAACTTGTTTAATAAGGAGAAAGTTACATGTCGTAGTCTTCTATGCCATACATTAGCATCTTCACTTAGAACACTTAAACAAGTTAATTACTCATACGCCCAAAACTCCAGATAAGCTAAATATATGTTTTCGATCCTTTTGGTTTTGAGAATAATTCTTCCAGATTTCATGCTTGATATAGTGCATGCATCAGATAAGAATTTTACCTTGTTTCCCTTTTCACAAATTTGAGATACACTTAGAAGACTGTACTTAAGGCAATTTGCAAAATACACATCTTTAATTGCATGATGAGATGATTTTCCACTCCTTCCAACACCTTGAATATACCTTTTTTGCCATTTTCAAAAGACACACCTCCCCATTGAAGTTTCTTAAGGGAGAGAAAACAATCAATCTTTCCATTCATATGTCTTGAACAACAAATATCCATAAACTAGTTTATCTTCAGTAGTTACCATCAGGAAAAATAAGGAACCCGAGGTGATTTCTTTATCATCCTTTTTCAGCATGAAACCATCTCCATACTCTTTATCTTTCTTAAATTTTCTGGATGAGTCTTCCCATGCAGCAAACACCTTCTTCACTATATAGCTGGTTGCATCCTTCTTTTTGGTTTTTTCTTTTCTAGTTTTAAGAAATTTTTGAAGATCCATCTTGTACTTTGAGAAGTCCCCAATGAGATCTTTAGAACTACCACCTTTGTGTCAAACTTCAGTTTTACCATCCCCTTTTTTAAGCAGATCATATTTTTCTTTATTGATCTAATAATCCTTGCTGCCAGAAGAGAAATATAAGTGTCTTCCTTACTTATGTCGGACAGTAGAGTCTTCCATGTCAACAATCTCTCTCTTTTAGCTTTCTTCCTCTCCACTCCTTGCTCAGTGATGACATTTGATTTGCTTTTCCAGAATATTTGAATAGCTCAACCAATTGTTGTCACTTTCTTTTCTAAGAATACCTTCTCTCGTTTTTCCAAATTAACTGAAGAAACTATCATGACCATATCACTCTAGGTATGAACCTTTTAGAGTAAACCTGGTTTGATACCAATTGTTGAAATATTAGGGGTTGTACCACACTGTGAGGGACCTGGTACCTCAAAGTCAATCACAGGCAATAAATTAGTAAAGCACAAAGAAAGATAAAACATTGCTAAAAATATATGAACAACTAATTTACTATGGAAACCCCCTTATTCTAGGAGGAAAAACCATGGATTTCCCTCACAAGGTCTCTTTGTGATCTAGAAACTCAAGCACAAACCCCAACTTTGGTAGAAAAACTACAAGAATGGACTAGTCAAGATTTACAGTGACCTGGTTTGAGTGATATCAATCTCAGAAGGATAATTGTTGAAGTTCTTCTTGTATTTCATTAATCTAATCGGCATCTTTCAGGGCCTCTTTCACATTGTTGGGCTCAATTTGTGATAGAAAATTTGAAAATGCCTTAGCATATCTAGCTTGAGCTCTTATTTGGACTCCAATTTCCAAGGGTATAGTTAGATTCTCAAGGGGATGAGAATTGTTGAAACCTTGGGGTTGCACCACACTGTGAAGGACGAGGTCCCTCAAAATCAATGACAGGAAAAAACATAGTAAACTAACCAAGAATACAAAACAATGTAGGAAGTGTAAATAACACAATATTTAACGTGGAAACACCTTTTTTCAAGGGAGGAAAAACTATGGATTGCCCTCAAAAGCACCTAAAACTTCACTATAATCAAACTCGTGATTACACTCTTCAATGAACCTAACTCTAGGTTCCACCTGCTTGCAATAATTCTACTACAATCCTACCTTAGCAACTCTGCTAATAATACACTTTGATAATGATTAACTCTAACCAATATCAACCTTAAGTAACTCTACCTAAGTTCTCTAAATGTAAAAGTAAAAGATCATTACTCTTATAACTTGATTAATTGAATTACAATTTAGGACTCAATCAAGAACACTCACTCTTTTATGCATAAAAGAACAAAGGACCTGATTTATGCTTGAGCAATTGGATTGACTTTTTTCCTTTCTCAATTTTCACTTTTTAATTCTAAATTTTGCAAAAACCACTTGATGAAGAAACATCCTTTCCCTTTTATAGGTGAGTGATGATTAGGGTTGAAATATAATTGGACTAGGTGTCCTATGTTGTAAAAGCAACATTTGTGCAATTTGTTATACAAGAGAACAAAACTGTGCAGATGCTTGCCAGCTGTATTGTACCTTTGAACATTTAGGGAACTGTGCCTTGTAGTCATTTGATCATCATCAAATAAAGATATAACAATTTCCCCTTTTTTTTATGATGAAAAACACACCATGGAGTTTTAAGCATCAATGCTCATCCATCACATTTAATCAGTTTGATTACCACTACTGAAGATGAATGTTCACCCTATCATGCAATACTATGCTTTCACAACTTAGGGACCTAGACGCTGGTTTGTTGATTGCCACCTAGCTTTAGTTACTTCCCCCTATCATCATGCACCATTATTCCCTTAGTGTGTTTGTATACTTCTCTTTTTAATATGCACCACTGCATCTTCACACATATGCAGCACTAGGTATCTGGTCCCTAACATAATCAGTATATTTTTTAAACTTACACACATAGTCCTTAACACATGAAGACCGTATTACCCATTTTGGCATCATTGAAAAGGAATGACAGTACACTAAGAGTAACGATAGGCACAAGTTAGTTAACTTATAGCTGCTAGGAAAATACTAACATAAATAATAACTTTAATAGAAAGAGGAAATACATGCAACACACAAAGAAAGATTCAATCATATGCACAGGACAAGTATCATTGTAGTGCATAATTTAAATGTTCTAAAGAAAATGCCACAGAAGTCAAGAAAGGTTAAAAAGGGGAGGGACTTAGAAGGATGGATGGAAGGAGTAGAGCTAGGTTAATGCAATCTACAGCATGATAGTGCAACAATTGCTTGGTTAAATGCCTTATCTCTATATTCAGGCTGAGAACCTCATATGTTAAGGTGGAGACCATTTTATTTAGGTCAACATTATCAATTCTAAGCTTATCACTGACACCTAGTCTTTCAACAATCAACTACTGAATTGTCATATACAGTTTGTTGATCTTTGCATCCTTAGCAGCTATATTGAGCTGTAAATTCTCTATCTCTTTACTAAATTTCCCTTGGCAGTTGGTGATTGAGTTCTTCTTCACAAATTCAGTTTTGATCAATGTCTTCATTCCAAGCATCTATAATCTAGTTCCAGGAATTCCATTCTCACATACTATACCAAATTGTTTAACTACATTATTTAACCAGTAAGTATAAGGCATACCATGTTTACCATTTTCACCAAGAACCACTTTGTTTATGTGTTCCATCATCAACACAGGTAGACTAATGAATTCTAAACTACTAAGGCATTCCATGACATACAGGTCAGCAACTAAGGCAATGTTTTTCTTTTGTGATATAGGCAGAATCACCTTGTTAATAAAATGAAAGAACAATTGAAAATTCACTCTTCAGTGATTTCCTATACACTACAGCTATAGATTTCCCTTTGACCATTGATGTTTTTGCTAAAAACTCTATTGAGGGTTCCTGCTTTGATACAGTGCTCACACTATAGATATGAACTTCTAGAATACTTCCCAATGTTTCTTCTTTCAACTTTATTTTCTTTTCTCGGACTTGTGCAGTCAGATTCAACCCATCTTTTGAGAAATTCAAAATGGGATATAATTTCATGACCATATCATTACAGACTGTGGGAATAGGTCCTTTCATGAGATGCATCCAACCTTGATGTTTTACCAACTCAACTAAATCCGACAGTCCAGGTTATGTTACGACATTTTTATCAAAAATCCTTCCGTTTAATACCTTTTGATTCTTCAAGAGCCTATTTATCACTTCTTTAGACACAACCTTACTTATCTACCTATTTTCTTTCTAGTATAGGTGACCATAGAGTTACTTTCCTCTTCCTGGACCAGGTCCCTCAGAAGTTTCCTTTTTTTTCAATAGCACTTTTAAACTTTTCTCCAGAATATTTTGGTATTTTACTAATATTTTGGTTTGCGGGAGACACTACCAGAAAATCTCTATTTTTCGACTGAAAATTTCCAATTGAAAAAAGTATTCGGAAATTTCCGACTACTTTAGTTGGAAAATACACTTTTTTATTTTTATTTTTTACAAAATATTATTTCGATAGTATTTGGGACTACAACAATAAGAATATTTAGCGAAAAATTGCGGGTAATGTATATTCTGACTATTGTAGTCGGAAATAAAAATAATAAAGTAAATATATTACTAAATATATAATCAAGCCCTTATACTAAAATTAAATAATTAATATATAAATTATTAAATATTTATTTCCGACCATCGTAGTAGGAAATAAGAAAATTAAATAAATATATTATTAAATCTATAATCAGACCATTATACAAAATTGAATAACTACATAAAATATTTATTTTCGACTACTGGAGTCAAAAATATTAATAATTAAATAAATATATTATTAAATATATAATTAAACCCTTATACAAAAAAAATTAAGTATGTAATTCCGACTACTGTAGTAGGAAATATAAATAATTTAATAATATATTATTAAATATATAATTAGATCGTTATACAAAAATTAAATAATTATTTAAATAAATAATTGAATATGTAGTTCTGACTACTATTGTCGGAAATATTAAACAAATAAATAAATTAATTACTAATATATACTCAGAATGGTTGGTGGAAAATTACGGGAATTGTACATTCTGACTACTGTATTTGGAAAAAAGAATAAAATAAATATATAATAATTTCCTTAGATGGAGATTAAATAATTAATTATATAAATTATTAAATATTTTTTACCGACCACCGTAGTCTAAAATAAAAATAATTAAATAAATATATTATTTAACATATAATCAAAACCTTATACAAAAACTAAATAACTATTTAAATAAATTATTAAATGTATTTCCGACTATTGTAGTCGAAAATATTAAATAATTAATTTTATTAAAATAGGTACCGACTGAAGTAGTCAGAAATGTTATTATATAAGTTATAAGTCATCCTTTCTAAGCTACTTTACCTATTCTCTCTTACTCTTTAACCCTCCTCTCTCTCTAAGCTACGACAACTACATAGACAATGACGACGGCATTGGTCAACTATTAATGGCGATGACGACGACGAAATTGGTGCAGTCTTAACGACGCCAGCGACGATGACATTTTTATGTATGAAGAGGTGTGATTTTCCTCTAAGACAGATTTAATTCTACTTATGATTTTTGTTTCTAACACAGATTTACTTATGTTTTCTTTAGTTATTCTGTAGAGAACAAAGAAGATTTTTTCTTTTGCTCTCAACAGGTAAGAATTTTGGCCTTTTCTCGAAGCCTCGTTGTCATTCTTAGTAGTCTTCTTCTCCATTTTTAATTTTTGTTTATTTTTCGATTAAAAAAAGCTGATATAAAATTCGCACACTAAATTTATATTTTTTGGTTTCTGGAATTTGCACAATAAATTGTTGGTTTACTAGTTTCTGAATCTATTATGATAAAAGCCAATAGTTAGAAGGACATGCTAGTAGTGAAGATATCTAGAAAACCCATTAAATTTTTATAATAATACTACATATGGATAAAATAATTAAGATGTACAATTTAGTTTAATTTAGCCTTTTTTTAACAATTAAATAGAAACACTATATTTGTTCTACTATTATGATAATTAAGCAACAATAATAACTTGTAGGAGTGAGCTGGAAGAATAATGACCTTAGGACTGGGGTTAATCAAAATATTCCAAATGAATCGGTTAATATTTATAGTTGTGCTTCCCACTTCTCACAATGAGCTTCAGTTTAAATTTGACAAGAAGATAGTTTTCTATATTTATTATCGTAGTAAATAAAACTCAGTAAACTTTCTCAATAAATAAAATTGTCAAAGATTTTTCTTTGAAATATATATTTGAAATTTATTCAACTTGAGTTTTGGGTGTATCGTATACAAATTATTTCTTTTTCATTTTCAATAAGAATATATGTATGTATATAGAGTGAGAAATAATAATAATGCAAAAAATATATCGTCATGATAACTATCGATATAAATTATGATGGGATGATTGAGATGCTTTTATTCTTATTTTGATATTTCAGTGTCAATTCTTAATTAGTTTACTGCTTGTGTTCACTGCATAGTAGCATCACTAAACAACCCTGTTATTATTTTGTTTCTCTTGTTTTTGTTTCTCTTCTCTATTATTATTGTTGTCGTTCTTGTGTAGATGAAAAATGAAGATCGTACATAGATGTATAATAGACTTTATCCTAACCGTGCTGGGTTGAGGGAGGAATATAAAGCTGGGGCAATTGGATTTATTGCTAAAGCAATGACACTTAATGATTTTCTTATTAAAGGGACAATTAGGTGTCTTTGTTGGAATTGCAAGTGTTGGAAGTTATTGAGTCCAAATGATTTTACATTACATCTTTATAGGAAGGGTTTTATATTGAATTATACTGTGTGGACAGCTCATGGAGAGAGTAGTGCTGCTAATAATTTTACTTTTCAGAATTATGTTGATAGTCCAATAAGAGAGAATAATGTTGAAAGTTCACGATACAGTGAGATGGTCGGGGATGCTTTTGGGACACACTCAGGGGCTCAAAATGAACCAAATGATGAGGCTAATAAATTTTACGAACAGTTAAAGGAAGCTAGTCATCCCTTGTATGAAGGATCAGTTATTCCAAGTTATCTGTTGCCATTCAGTTACTGAGTATTAAATCAGATTATTCTATTTCTCAAGAGGGCATGAACTCTATCATTAGACATAGGAATGAACTTAACCCAAATAAACTTGACTTACCCAAAGATTTCTATACAACAAAGAAATTGGTTTCTAAGTTAGGACTTTCATCAGAGAGAATTCACTATTGGAAGAAAGGTTGCATTTTATTCTATAAGGAAGATGCAAATTTAGAACATTACAAATTTTGTAATCAGCCTCATTATAAGGAAGTCACACATGCCAAAGGGAAGAAAGTTCCTGTGAAGTCAATGCATTGCTTACCCCTTATACCATGGTTAAAGAGGTTGTATACATCAATGTGTTCTGCCCCTCATATGAGATGTCACTATGAAAATAAAAGACCACCTGGTGTTTTATGTCATCTGTCAGATGGAGAATCATGGAAGCATTTTGATAGTGTGTATCCAGATTTTGCTAGTGAACAAAGAAACATTAGATTAGGATTATCTACTGATGGATTCACAATATTTTCTATCTCAGCTACACTATATTCTTGTTGGCCAGCGTTTGTGACTACTTATAATCTCCTGCTTTAATTGTGTAGGACGAGTCAGTATATATTTCTAACTTGCATAATTCCAGGTCCTTGCAATCCAAATTTTTTGATTAATGTATACCTGTAGCCATTGATTGATGAGTTGAACTTATTGTGGCATAAAGGTGTGGAAGCATATGATGTTTCAATGAAATGAAACTTTAGATTGTGTGCCACTTTGAGGTGGAATATAAATGACTTTCCTGCTTATGGAATGATGTCTGGGTGGGCGAGTGCAGGCAAGTTAGCTTGCCCTTGTTTTATCTAAGACATAAAAGCATTCACTTTGATACATGGGGGTAAAAACTTATGGTTTGACTGTCACCGTCGATTCTTGCCAATGCAACATGATTTTAGGAGAAATACTAGTGATTTTATAAAGAATAAGACTAATTTTGAGGAATCACCACCAATTTTGTTGTGAGAACAGATTTGGGATCGAGTAAGGAATCTGCCTAAGGTAACAAAGTCTCCACAATCCAAGATACCTGGTTATGGTATTACATATAACTGGACAAAACAGAGCATATTTTGGGAGTTAGATTATTGGAAGGATAATTTTCTGCCTCATAATCTGGATCCCATGCATATTGAGAAAAACTTCTTTGACAACTTTTTTAATACTGTGATGGATGTAAGTAACAAAACAAAAGATAACTTGAAGGCCAGGATGGACTTAAAGGGGTATTGTCGGCGGAGTGAACTATACCTAACATAGAAGAGTGATTTGTGATTGGGTTAACAATTTGAGAATGCCAGATGGATATGCGTCAAATATGTCTAGGTGTGTTGACATAAAGGAAGGAAAGTTGACTTTTATGAAGAGCCATGATTGTCATATTTTCATGGAGTCATAGATGCCTATTGCATTCTGTAAATTGCCCGATAAAATTTGGAAGCCCATAACAGAGATAAGCTTATTTTTCAAAGATTTATGCTCTAACACATTAAGGGAGGAGAACCTATCCTTGATGGATATCAACATTTGGTTAACCTCTTAAACAAGTTGTCAAAATTTTTTCCTCCTGATTTTTTTTATGTTATGGAGCATCTTCCAATTTACCTTGTGCGAGAGGCACGACTTAGAGGGCTTGTTCAGTGTCGATGGATGTTTCCCTTTCAGAGGTATTGACTTTTAACATTTACCTTCATGTGTTTTAATTGAACATTATTTCATCTAAAATATCATACTATGCAGGACTATTGGCAAATGTAAGCGGACCATAAAAAATAGATCCCGAATTGAGGGATCAGTATGTGAGGCTTACTTGGCTAAAGAGACCTCTTATTTTTGTTCATATTATTTTGAACATGATGTACCATGTCTAAGAAACAAACCTAATAGGCATTATGATGGAGACAATACATATCCTTTGGCACCACCATGTTCAATATTCAATCAACCAAGTAAAGGAAGTTAGAAAAGTGGTCCAGTTCGATATTTGAATGAGGCAGAGCTTAAGTCAGCTACAACACATGTATTATTAAATTTTCCTGAGGTCCTACCTTTTTTTAAGTGAGTACATTTATATTAAGGACAATCATTCAAGTTCTATCTAAGCTTTAACTAATGAAAGTCATAACTTTGTCGGACAGCTACTTCGTGGCTTTATACGGGGATGTTGCTGTTTATCCTATGTTTTCAGTGTGGTTTAGAGAATATGTAAGTGTAACTTAAATATTTAACATGATTTACACTTTTCTTCAATCTCATGTATGTTTATATTCTTACTTTTTTAAAAAACTTTTTATAGGTTCATAATCCACTTAATATGACCCAAATGGCCAATTTTTACGTGATATAGCTTGGGGACCTAATGCTAAAGTCAAAAAGTTTTCTAAGTACTCTATCAATGGGTACAGATTTCATATAGAAGAGTTCTCTAAGTGAAATAAAACCAACAATAATGGGGTTTAGGTGAAAGGTGATGGCGGTGTTGATTATTATGGTGTGCTTCACGACATTTTAGAACTCGATTATCATGTTCATTGGCCGAATATAAAATTAGTTATCTTTCAGTGTAAGTGGTATGATCCTACGCCTAGTTTACGTACAAAGGTGCACCCTCAGTACAAAATAGTTGAAATTAAGCGTACAAGGGAGTATGGACTCTATGATCCATTTGTCATTGCACAAAATGTGAAACAAGTGTATTACGCTCCTTATCCTTTGAAAAATAATAAATCAGCATGGGGCGTAGTTATAAATACAAAGCCCGTGGGTAGAGTTGTAGTGGAGGATGCATTAGATGTAGCATATCAAAATGACATTTCAAGTGTTGAAGAAAGGGTGGATGATGAATTAGTAGGTGAGTTGCATCACGAAGTCCTATATGAAGAATTTGATCCTTTTGAACTTAGATTGAATGTTCATGATTATGGAGATGGAACATCCGGGCCAAATAATGAGAAAGATCCAACTGATGAAAATGAAATAAGCGAGGAAGAGTTACTAGATGAAAATCAAACAAGTGATGAGAAAGAATCGATCAATGAATATACAATAATTAATGAGGAAGAATTGATGACTGACTATGAAACAAGCGACGAGGATAAAGTTGTTATTAATAGTAGTAATGTGTTGTAACAAGGTTTTGAACTACAGTTTAGCTATTGCTTTTTGCTATTTTTCATGACAATATAGTGTGTTTTCTTTGTTAATATTTGTAGTTCCAGTAACTATGCAACATGATTTGCTTGTCTTGTTGCATTTTCTTATTACACTGAACTCATTTGTATGCTTGTTTTATCTACATCATATGGAATCAAACTGCTTCCTTCTTTCATATAGGCATTTAGTTATTTGCTTTCAAGTTTTCTATGTATTAGCAGTTAATATTGAATTATTAACAAGCTTTGACTATTAAATATCGGAAACTAACAGAAAAGACAAGCATTGACTTATTGATTCAGCATTCCCCAACCTTTACTTTAACTGTTTGGAAGATTGGATTGAAAACTGAATTGCATGGACTCTAGATGACCAGTTTATGAGGAAACTAGTTGGATTGTTAGAGACACCACAGAAAAAGGAAAGATTAGGTCCCTATTTTTTATGCAGGCTTGCTCCATGTCCCTTGCATTACCATAATAAGACCAAGTATTAAACCACTAATACCAATTAGCAGACATGGTAAAACATGTAAGTCAAATATATCTTAAAACCCATCTGGTGTGCCTTGATCTTGTTAGATGCACCATAATAGCCTTCTTCAGGTTGGAAGACAAGCTTAAGAGAGTTACTCCATCTCAATTTTTTAGTTTGATATCATGGTGTCCAAGCGAGCTTTCGCGCACCTTGACTAAATGCACGGGATATGCTTAAACCTATTTTTAGTTTAGTACACAAATAAATTTCATATAGCTACAATTTGTTTATTGCTATTGACTTATCAGTGCATATGCCTAACTGTTTACCGACCTTTTAGGTATAAGTTAGTTATAGCCGCCAAACTTTTTTCTTCTTGAGGCCTGCTTTCATGTTTGATGTTTGATTAGAAAAAGATGGATTACTATTATTAGTAAATGAATTTAGGTATTTTTTTTTGGTTAGATGTAGCTTTAGTTTAAGGTATCCTAAGTTTTATTATATATTAGTGCAGGACTTTTCTAATCCTCATTCTATTTTTTTTTATTCATAAGAATGTTTTAAAATTGATCTACTACTTAATTTTAGACCTCTTTATCTGTTATTTTTCTTTCTCATTTCTAAAGTAATTAGCCAGAGTAATTCTATTTCATTTTCTTTTTCTATTTTAAAGAAATGAAAGAAGATAAAATTCCAAAATGATGTTAAGACTAAAGTTCAAGGTCAACCATTGTAACTCAAAAAAATTTTCCACTTCTGCACCTAATTTCTTCTTCCCTCTATTTTTGACATTTTCTGCACCTAAGAGGAAACTCAATTAAAAGAAGAAATAACCAAATGCTTCCTAGTCCTGCATCAATGTGGGTATTAATGAAAGGTACTTATTCTAATGTGTTCACAGCCTTGTTTTTCATACTCCAACTCTTTGATGGTGCTTTGATCTCTTGCTATCTATTGTTTTCTATAGCTAACTCCTGTATGAGTAATTATATATTTGTAACTCATTTGCTGAATCTATTGTTTATGTTGTTATATTGTGGTTCTGTTTTTTCCAGGTGCTTAATAAAGAAAATCAATGGCATCAAATGGTCATGGTAATGGACAGCGTAAGAAATGTAAGAAAGGAACTAATAATCTTCCCGCAGGTCAATATACAAGACCACCACCACACCTGTTGCCACAACTCTTCCACCAGCTACTACAAATATTCTTCCTCTACCAAGGGCAAATATTTCACTACCAAATACATTTTTCATGCCCCCACCGCCCCACCAGTTCTAGCCCTCTTCTCCCAACAATCGTCTGCATAGTGGCTCTTCATCTGTACCTTCAACATCATTTACACCTAGCCTTTCTGGATTAAGAATTAGAGGTGTTACCACATTAACATCGCTATCCATTGATAGTGGTACAACATCTAATGCTATAACACCTGTTTCCCTGATTCTGAGATTTAAAGAGGTAGTAGAAGATGACGGCAACAGCAGGCTAATTATCGCCCCTGATGGTGGTAATGGGTAAGTAAACCTTATTTTTTTTCATAATTTTTAAAATTTTTGAAAGATAAGATATTTTAATATAATTTTACTGCAGGTTCATTCCCACATGTAGCGGCAGACATATGATTATAAAAGCAATTAACCCATTTTACACGGAGCCGTGGGATAGTTGGAATGAGATTAAAATTGACGTTAGAGTTCTTATGTGGAACCAGTTTATAGTATAATCCAAATCAAAGAATTTAACATTTCATTATGATATCAATGATGAATTTTCCTTTGTATCCATCAACTTATTTCATGACTTTATATTAAACTATTTAGCAGACAAAGTGTGCATTGAATTCCTGTCATGAAAATGAAATACAACGCATTTTCAAGTTCAAAGCAGCTCTATGGATCAAAGAACACTTATATGAGCCCTGAAAGAACTTGAAAAAACCTAGTTGGATGAATTCTGATGTGTGGGATCAGTTCTTGGTAAAATCGGATAATCCTGAATTTAGGGAGAGGAGGGAATGGGTAAAGGCAAATAGAGCGTCTAAAACGGGTGGCTCATTGCACATAGAAGGTTTGATGAGTTTCACTACCCACCGATGAAGACTGGTAATATTATCTTAAATCTCTGATTTGTTCAATTTATTTCAATGTTCTAAACCATGACATAGTGAAGCTGTATGGGGCTCTTTCTATTCACTATTGTTGTTATCTTCTTCTTGTTGTTCATCTTGAAGTCTAGTGAAGCCGTGCGTGGCTTATTTTGATTCACTAGCATTGTTGTTGACATCTTGTCACTCTTGTTGTTGCTTGTTTCATTTTTTTATGAACTTGATCTTGTATCACACTGCCTAATGGTTTTACAAAGTAAGAAGAAGAGAATTAGTGTATGTGTATGTGAATGCCTTCGTTAAGACACAGTTGATGAGTTGACAGTATTTAACTGTCAAGAATTTTCTACATCTGCTGATTCACTTCATTTTTTAAAAAATATTTTAGTATCACTTAAAGCTATGAATAAAGCACTCCTATCTACTAGCAATAACGCGCTCCGGCTTACCAAGATTAGGCTCTGAAGCTTATCTCGACCTTTATCTTGTCTGGGTCATTGTTGCCTTAACTGCAGTTGCTGCTGTTGCTGCAGTAAATGATCCAGGGATATGCTAACCTTCAAAATTAGAAATAGTTCAAGTGTCTAAAATTATGTGATAAGTTTGGGCAAACGACTATTAAGCTGAGACCAGGAGAAGACTAGTTGTTGGATGAAGAGTTAATAGCCCATAGTCCATTTGATTTATAAAAGAACATCGGGATGTAATGTGTAACAAGCAGTTGTATACTAGAACTTAGGAGAACTAAATTACACGCCTAGTGCCTATATTACTAAGTTGTTACCAAATGCCCTCTCTAAGATATTAGGCAATGCATAACTTTTCAAAACTTATCTGTTTTTCTTTAGAAATATTACTCAGAAAATAAACTTTAGTGATTAATAATTAAAAATCTCTAACAACATATGATCAAAAATTAATCGTAATAATAAATTTGATTCATCCTAAATTTGACTCCCTTTCTTCATGCTAGACATATAGTTATTGAGTTCTATGTAAAGCTTTTATATGCATCCAGATGCAGCAATACCACAACCATTAAAATATAAACATTGATTTCTTTCAACAACCTAATTATGTGTGTTTGGAACAGGTATGTAACTAGTAATGAAAATAAGTACTAGTATGTAACTCCAGAATTGTCAAACTTCCTAAATTCATTATGAAGTTGATGTTTATTTTCAACTCATACATATATAACAGTAAAACCATGCCACTTCAATGAAGAGTGGAGTAATACCGAACCCAGATAAGTACCGCCTTCAAGTCAGTAAACCAGTCCAATGTTTATGCAGAATTTCACTTCCATTTTCACTTAAGACAATTAAAACATGCCACGCCGTAAAGCAATACCACAAAGGTCTTTGGAATCAATAAAGTGGCATAATAAAGAAATAATATCTTGGTTAATCTTTGAACTAACCTTAGGTTTTATGTTAGTAGTATATATTTTAAGTATGTTTTAATTTAATAGTTACCTTATCATACCAAACTTTTTCAATTAAATCAATACCCCCAACCTATTAGTAACCTTTAGAAATTAATCTTGTTTTACGACTCAGCACCATCAGCACCACTGGTAGGATCATCTAGACTTAGTTCAGCACCATCAACACCTTTGTTATAATCATAATTAGCAACATTGTCATATTCATCAAATTTTGTAGGAATATGAAAATGGGAGAAAAGTGCACCCTTATCTTAAGGTCTACGAAGAGACGCATAGGAAGAAAAACTAGAATGATACAAGAGGAGATTGGGTCAAACTGTGTGCTAGGATTGCATATGTAAGATAATAAATTTTACATACATTGTTTTATTATTAGCCAACTTTGCTTGTTTACTTACTGACAAATAATTTTTCTTTTAGGGAGAATTTCAAAAAAGTATAGAAGTGTGGTGTCAAACCCAACCTACTTCAGAGGATGGTACCATGGTCCAACCATCACCTGCAGAGATAAATGATATGTGGACAGCTGTGGTAGGTGGTACAAAGAAAGGTAGAACCTACGGGACAGGAGTTCTCCAATCCTCGAGTACTCCTTCATTGTTTCCCAGTTCCTCTTCTACTTTGCAAACTGATGAAGAAAGGGAAGCGATGAAAAAGCAAACTATGGAATTGACGCAGAAATGTGCAGCTAACGATTCTAGGTTTGCTAAATTTGATAAATTAGTGGAGTTGGTTAAGAAGCACATGCCGCAGCTATTTCATGACGAGGAAGATAATGAATCTGATGATAATTATATTGTAGTTATTGTTCTTGTTTTTGGTTGTGACATTTAGATATTTAAATTATTTGATTTGATGTTTATTTTGAATTGTTTAAAGTGGTTGTATTTATAATTTTTTGTCTTGTTTGATCCAATTGTTAAAAATACATTAGTTATTGTTTATAATCTGAAAACAGTGTAAGTTAATGCAATATAATAATTATTAAATAATTATTTATCAAATAATAATTATTTATTGAATTTCTGACTACGGTAGTCAAAATAATTAAAATTATTAAATAATTATTTATGAAATTTCGACTATCCTAGTCGGAATAATTAAAATAATTAATCGGAATAATTAAAATAACTAAAATAATTATTTATTAAATTCCGACTACAGTAGTCAAAATATTTAAAATAATTAAATAATTATTTATTAAATTTCCGACTACAGTAGTCGGAATAATTAAAATTATTAAATATTTATTTATTAAATTTTCGACTACAGTAGTCGAAATAATTAAATTTATTAAACAATTATTTATTAAATTTTCGACTACAGTAGTCGACGTATTTATAATTATTAAATAAATATTTATTAAATATCCAACTACATTTTCGACTAAATTAGTCGGAAATTTCTGACTACAGTAGTCGAAAGTGATTTTTCGACAAGCTATATTCCGACAACCACAAGTAGTCGGAAAATAGTCGGAAATACCTTAAATTCTAACCACATTCCGACTTCATTGGCCATCGGAAATATAATGTTTTCTAGTAGTGAGAATATATGCCCTTTCCTAGGCTATTTGACAACAAGATAAGGTTTTCAAGAACGCAGGCATCATCCATTAATGTTTTATTAGACAAGTCTTGAAAGATCAAGAATGATTTTTAATCAACAAATTGAGTGAAGAAGGAATTTGGATTTGGAAGAGTGGGAGACGAAGAGTGGTTTCAAAAAGATTTGATAAAGGACCTTTATTAATGCTAATCTTAGTTTCCTTTAACAAACATGAAAATGAGGAATCTTTAGCCATATATAGATCCGTTCAACATATTTAGATTCTTTCAATAGGAGAATTATTTATGATTAGATTTTTCATTTTGACAAGAGAAGGAATGGATAAGCTCAGATATACAGGAAAGAAAGAAAGGGTAGGCTAGTGCACTTGGCTACCACTATGAACGGTGTTTGAGGAAGGGCCCCACCACAAGGGTGTATTATATGCAGTCTTACGTTGAATGTCAACCAGAGGCTACTTCCAAGGCCTGAACCTGTGACATCCTGGTCACATGAAAGCAACTTTATCAGTTACTCCAAGGATTCCTTTCAATATACTGGAAATAGTAAGAATAGAAAGGGGTTTTTGAAAGAGTTAGATGTGATCAATACTAAATTTGGGGATGACTCATCCTTTCCTTTAGGATACAATAATGTTTTTCTAACATCAAAAGAGAGAGAGGATGTTCCTTTATCATTTAGAACAGACAAAAAATACACATTCATGACACTAACCTGAGAGATGGGACTAGGTCCCTCTTTTTCTTTGAGTGAATCCTTGATTTTATGGATATTACATATTCCACTTCCAAAGTTTTTACCATGGGTGTATACCTGTAAGGGTATGAAACTTGACCAACATGCACCTATTTTACCAAGGATACCTGCCTCCTGAACATAGCCAAATTTGGGAAGAAAAGTTGATCCATTTAGTAAGTTAGGTTAGTTTGATCAATCCCAACCACAACTTGTTAGTTTGAATACATCACTTTAATCCGGAAGTTTTTCCTAAAAGTAAGTTTGAGGACCAGGTCCCAGACTTTGCATCCTTTAAATTGCAAGGTTTCTTCTACATTAGTAGGATCTTGACCATTTTCATCAGCTACATGCAATTTTTGACCCTTTTTACCCATTCACATAAGACACCTCTACCTTGAAGTTTCTGGAGAGAGTAAATATAATCAGACCTTTCAGTCATAGCTTTTAACAGTTATATAACAAGAAGATTGTTCTAATTGAAAACTTGTTCTTCCTTCTACAAACAAAATCATTTGTTAGTTTTGGGAACCTACTTGAGTTTGAGTTCCTAGTAGGAGAATAGAAGTATGATAAATTCCTTCTTTTCCCATTTAGTAATGAAGGTTTCTTCATATTTTTAAAGGGTATAAAACTTTTAGGATAGGTATTCCTCTACTTGATATATCTAAAATTAATTATTCTTGCTCTGAGCCATCTTTGATAATTCTCCTTAGTGTGCCTATGTTTTGCACATTAAGTGCATAAGAGTTTGTTCCATTTGTTTCTAAATCATGAACCACCCTACCATGTGACCTAGTTGATTGAGTTTTGTACTGATACCCAAGAAATTTACCAATAATAACTTATTTACCAGTCAATTTAGAAAGGATTTGTGAGGATAAAGTCCATTGTAGTGATTTTTTAAGCTCTTCCCTCAGACGGACTAGGTCCCTTTCTAACTCCCCTTCTTCTAGAGTATAGTCATGAGATGAATTTGGCAATCTTTTAATTTTTCTTCAAGGTTAACCTAAAACTTTGATGCTTCTTTCTCCCCTTTACTCCCAGAAGCATCTAATTTCTCCAATTGACTCACCAAACTCCGATTTTCAACTTTGAGCTTAGCAACCTGCTTCTCAGTTTTAGATATATGGAGAGTCAAAGCTATCAATTTAAGCTCCTTATCTTCTATATTTCCTTCTAGAGCATTATTCTTTTCTTTATTTCAAGCACTATTGCTTTTTCCAGTTGATTAACTAACCTTAGACTTTCATATTTCAATTTTGCAACCTAATCTTCAGTTTCAGATATCTGGAGGGATAAATCTATCAACTCAAGCTCATGGGTTTCTACTTTTTCTTCTACCTCATTTTCTTTTTCATCCACAGTGTTTGCCATAAAAGCAAATAAGGAATTAAGGTTCACTTTCTCATCCACTACTACCAGCATGGAAACATCTTTCTACTTCACATCTTCCTCAGATTCACTAAAGGAATCTCCCCTGTAGTCATTTTGCTTAATTTTACAGGGACCTGGTCCCTATTTTTTCCTTTGACACCCCTAGTCTTGAGATGTTCCTGATAGTCTAATTTCTGTACTCATATTTTTACCAATACAATAGATATATGACCATTCCAAATTTATAGGATTTTATGACATTACTATTAAGATCTTATAAGAAAATGTAGGATGTGTACCAAATCTAGAAATATACATCCGATAACAAGACTTGTTAGTATGAATTGGTTATTTTTATTAGCTATAAATAGGGGTATTGATGGTCAGTTTTCAATAAAGTCAAAATCAAATTAAGTCAAATATAATTTATATTCATCATTTAATTTAATTTTTTAATTTTAAGAAACATATAATATTTTCACTTTTTTCCCTACAATTAAAAAAGAATTTTTTATTATTTTCCAAGTTAGCCTTTTAATTTTTGTGGGTATAATTTTCTTAGAAAATGACGGAATTTTCTTAATATTTATAAGCTTTAATCAAGTACTCAATAAGAAAAATAATTTCGGCATAAAGTTTGAGATTGATTTTATTTCATGTTTGGTATGTTTATTAAATTATGTAAAACTTACAAAAATACCAACAAGTTTACTTCTAATTACTCTCTATCTCCTCTTTTAACAAAATTCCATAAAATATCTAATTTTGATATTTCGGATAAATAATTTGACAACCGATAAATCTTAACAAATCCATCCCAAAAAAAATTTGCATTAAAAGGGTAAAATAACAGAAAGAATTTTATTTGTTGAGGAAACCATGCGACATCTGTTATACTTTACTCTCAAAATCCAAGAATAACATAATCAGGTCAAAATTTGAAATTCAGAAAAAAGATCCTCATTCTTCAAGAAGAAACAAACTTCCATCACATCTCTATTCTTTGCATCTAATTTTTTTGAATGATACTGTCATGACCCAACCCAAGGCTTGACCGTGATGGGTATCTCAAGTTCTACGTGGATGGGAGATCACCCCCTACACCTTACTAAACCAGGCACAACATTCTCCAATGTCGGATGAATTCCAAACATATAACAAGATAGAATGCAACAAACTTAAGGAAATTCAAAACATGTCTACAAATGACGACCTGTAACCGGCCAAACAATTGACCAACATCACCCAATATCCACAGTAATACAAATAAAGCCTCTACCAAAACTAAGTATCAATAAAGTATCAGGATATGACCCCGACTATAGCTAAAAACAAGTCTAAATAGTGTAAAACATAAGAGACCAAAACATAAAATGTAGACTTTCGAAGTATAAAAGCTCACCACTTTAATGTCAACTCACAAACCGATCCCGAATCCTAATCAGTTTGTAGGACGAGTAGAAGCATGGTAAGTTCCAGCATCACATAGGTGATACAACGTACGAAGATGGTTAGCTAGGTGGACGCTAGCATGTAACTCAAGATAAGGATAACATAATGACATGATCAATTGTTTTAAATCATTCAAATTCAATGCGCATAATCAATGTATATACATATATATATGTGTGTATGTGTGTGTGTATCATTTACAAGGATAGGGAATAAAGCTTAACAGACACTTTAAAACTTTAACCTAGATTGTGTATATCAACCTTCATATCATACAAAGGCACCCAGGGGCTATATGGGTCCAGCTCTACCCAAATTAGTAGGGCCCTATTGCGTGTGGCTACATCAACCAGAGGGTATACATATGCACTATGGGGGACTCGAATTTCCCTACATATCAAGGTGACATGAGCACATAATCATGTAAAAAGACGTGAAGGAGTCGAACCCCCAATAAAATGATATTAATAAGAGGGACTCAAACCACCCAGTCATATAGACTCTCGTGTTGGCAACCACATTTTCTAGTATTGGTATGTTGGACCTCCACTTTCACAACTCAGCTACACAACCCTTATTAAAGCCTAATTAAAAGAGTTAGTACATACATTATCATTCGTTGAACAATGATACACATTTAGGCATTCATTGTTGGTATCATCATACGAACTACACTTTCAAGGTAACATCAACATGCCACACCAATTATCTTCACTTGGGGGAATTCACAACCCCTTTGGGTCAATTTTACATTAGCTTAGGTAATTACACAACCCCATAAGGTTCAATTCAAAATCATAATACAATAGTTAAAGGATAATTCAATTTCCACATTTCTCATAATTAAAAAACAATTTCACAATATGGATTGGGGTTATAACCACTTCAAAAGTGACAAGTCTGGGAAATCAAAATCCCAAGTTCGTTCACTAGTCTCATGCATCAAATTGACTTTAAAACCACCATTTAAATGTAACCCATATAGGTACAAACATGAAAAAACATATAAACAATAGTTATTCAAAAACCCTCAACCCATGTTTTAAAAATCAGCATCGATATCTCATGAATAACACTTTAAAATGTATGCTTTTAGCAAATTAATAATTAGGGAAGAATAACATGCCTGAAATACCAAGTTTAACGGAAGGAATTCAACCCTTGAGCACTTGGATGACCTACTTCTTGGAAACCCTAAGTATGGCTACTTGAGAGAATTTGGGAGAGCTTTGGACGTGTTTAAGTATGTTAAGAATGAAATATAACCACATTAAGTGCTTTATGGACTTGGGGTTTTAATTGGGAAAATAGGGAATTTTCCAAAGTGCACTCAAATTAAAATCTAAATTTTCGTCGTTAATGACTACGGCTCACTATATGACTCGTATAGTCTCATTACAAATCTTCCCCATAAGTCATAACCAAGGCAGTCTACAAGGCAATCAGAATCTGTTGTCCCTATGAATCAACCAATAGGACTCACAATGGGACCCTTCGACTCGTAAGGGTCGAGTCATAGTCATCACAGAACCCAATTAGGTAAAAACTAGACATCCTACGATCTGAACCCAACAACTAGTAACAAATCCTTATGACTCATAGTGAGCCAACCATACTCAGAGTAAAAATTATCCATTTATTTTCTGATTTGGTTATGATGGGTTACTAGTACCCGTCAAGACTCCCTACGACTTGTATGGTGAATCGTATTCAAGAGAGTAAGGAGAAAACTTTAGAAAATTTTCAAGGACTAGAAGCCCGGGGTGTTACATAACCCCCTTGGGATCATTCAACCTCTAATGACTGGACAAGGCATTTATCAACATGATTTGACTCCAAACACAACCAGACTTACCTTTAACAAAGGCAGAAAATAAAGACGTTAAGGAATACTCATATCTCAATCACGATTATGCAGAATTGTGAACAAAAATGGATATTTATACTTCATGTCCTCATCTGCTTCCCAAGTAACTTCCTTAACCTTTTGGTTCTTCCAAATAGCCTTTATTAAAGACACATTATTTTTCCGCAATCGATGAACTTGTTGATCTAAAATCTCTATCGGGAATCATGGAAACATGAAACACTGGATGGATGGATCTCATGCTAGATGAAAACTAAAATTTATTTAAAATATTACCAACCCTCTTCACAACCAAGTATGGACTAACATAATGGGTACTGAGCTTCTCCTTCTTATCAAACCATATTACTCCCTTCATAGGAGACACCTTTAAGAACACACAATCACCACCACTGAACTCCAACTCCTTTTTCCTTACATCCCACCAGGCTGTAAGTGCTCCACCTTCACTTTGTGACACACCATGCACTTAGCTAAAAAGTTGGCCATATCCCACTGTATGTTATTCCACCAGTAAATTTCCTTAAGATCATGATATATTTTTGTCGAACCAGGATAAAAGTATAATGCGACTCATGACCTTTGGCAAAAAATCTTTCTAGAAACCCATCAACATCGGGAACACATAGTCCGCCTAGGTACCTCAAGATAGGATCACCACCAATCTTAAAAATCATTATTTTTTGGCTACCTATATAATTCTTGATTAGCATCAGGATAGGATCAAACATTTACTTCTTCTTCATTTCAACACCAAGATACGACTTTTCCACCTCTTAAACAATAATGCCTACATTCAATAAACTTTGAGATTAGAAAAATGGTGAATATCCTTCACCAAATCCCGCTTCTCCGTATCCTTACGAGGCAAGCTTCCAATGGACAACCTGCTAAAAGCATCAACAATCTCGCTAGCTTTACTTGGATAATAGTGAAGACTTATGTCATGGTCCTTGAGCAGCTCAAGCTACCTCCTTTGATGGGATTTAGCTCTTTCAGAGTGAACATGTATTCCAGGATATAATGATTATAATAAATATTTACATGGACCCCAAACAAATAATGTTGCCAGATCTTAGTACAAACACCACAGCTAACAATTCCAAATCATGAGTTAGATAAATCTTCTCATGAACTTTTAACTGTCTAGAAGCATAAGCAACAACCTTTCCATATTGCATCAACACACAACACAATCCTACATAGGATACATCACAATAGAAAAAAAAAACTATTAGTTACCTCGGGAAGAGTCAAGAATGAAGTTGAAGTCAACTTATCCTTTAGCTTCTCGAAACTACCATCATAAGCATCAGACCATAAGAATATCACCTTCTTCCGAATCAACTTAGTTAATGGGGAAGCATTAGAAGAGGAACTCTTCACAAACCTTCTATAATAATAGGCTAAACCCAAGAAGCTCCAAATGTCAGTTGGAATCGTGGGTCTATGTCACTTTTTAACCACCACAATCTTTTAGGGATCCACCATGATCTCTTTACTAGAAATGACATATCCCGGAAAAGTCAAAATATTTAGTTATAACTCACACTTTAAAAATTTTGCATGCAACCACTGATCTTTCAAGGTTTGCAACACAAGACGAAGGTGATCCACATGATCTACCTTACACTTATAATATACCAAAGTATCATTCATAAAGACAATCACAAAAAAATCCAAAAACTGATGAAAAACCCAATTCATAAGCTCCATAAATATTGCCGGAGCATTAGTCAAGCCAAAATACATCACCAAAATCTCAAAATGACAATGCCGAGTTTGGAAAGTAATTTTAGGGATATCCGCCCCCCTAATCTTTAACTGATGGTACCTAGACCAAAGATCAATCTTAGAAAAGGACTTAGTACCCTGATGCTGATCAAACAAATCGTCAATCCTTAGATATGGATACTTATTCTTCATTGTCACCTTATTCAATTGGCAGCTATCAGTACATATTTGAAGGGCACCATCCTTCTTACTCCGAAAAAGAATAAGAGCACCCTATGGAGACATAGTAGGGCGCATAAAACCCTTGTCAACAAGATATTTCAATAAATCCTTGAGTTTTTTCAACTTGGTTAGAGCCATTCTGTTAAGAGGGATAAAAATAGAACAAGTTTTTGGAAGAAGCTCAATACCAAAACTAATTTTCCTATCGTTAGGAACACCAGGAAGATCATGAGGGAACACCTCAAGAAATTCACAGACCACAGAGACAGTATGTAAAGAAGGACCTTTGGATCTAGAATCCTTAACATTAACTACAAGATAGAGGCACACTATAGAAACTAATTCTCTGGCTCTAAGATATAAGATGAAACTTCCATTAGGTACTAGGGAACTACCTTCCCACTTGATCATAAGCTCAATAGGAAAATGGAAACTGAACCTTCGGGTTCGACAATAAAGAGACTCATTACATAAATATAAATAATCCATCCCGAAAATCATATCAAAGTCTAATATGTCCAACTCTATCTGATCTACCAAGGTCTCTCTATTATAGATTGAGATCACACAACCTTTATAGATTCTTGTAGCCATAATGGATTTTCTCATTAGGGTGGACATAGAGAAGGAGTATGAATATATTTAGGATGAAAGCCAAAATGGATAGCCACATAAGGGGTCACATAAAAGAGAGTAGACTCAGGATCAAGTAGATAATATACATTATTAGAGAATAGTTTAAGCGTAACAAAGTCGGGGGATGCCTTAAAGTCCTGGTGCATGGCAAAAGCGTACAGATGGTTTTGGTGAATGCCAGAGCCAGAAGTAGAGGTGGTACCTTTTGGTCCAGGAGCGAATGAAGTAGTGACAAGAATCTTATTTTCCCTAGAAGCAACTATAAAAGGAAAATCATTCTGCATATGACCAATCAGACCATATTTAAAGAAATTATTCCTCTCTTCTTCATAAACATCACGGTGTACCTGACCACAGAATCTACAAGTAGGATACGATGGAATTGACTGAGCCCCAGTAGCTTGAGGCTAGGCTCATGGCTCTAAATCACTAATATACTAAGAGTGATTATTACCTAGTGGCTTTAGATAAGGACAACTAGCGTAGAGTAGGAACCAAAATTTCCCCACTTCTTCTTAGACTAATTTCCACCATCTCTACCACTCTACTACTGACCTCCACCCTGATCTAAGTATCAAAACTTCTTATTCCTGCTTTCAGTCATTTCTTCTAACTTCTTGTTTTCTTATTCCATTTGTTGCATATACATCACAAGTCTAGAGATGCCCATATCCTTGTTTAACAAGGAAACCTTTCTCTCCAAGACCTTACTATATCCCTTATGCTAGACACTAATTCTGGAGCATAACATGACAACTGATGAAACTTTAAGGCATACTCCTTCATTGATATCCTGCCTTGCTTCATATATATGAACTCCTCGGCTCTCGTATTCCTCAACTCCTGAGGAAACAAATAATTAAGAAAAGCACTAGAAAAGTCCTCCCACAAAGAGAAATTAAAATCATTGCCCCTAAGATGCTTCCACTCTTCATACCATTAGTATGATACATCCTTCAACAGATAAGAAACTAACTCTACACCCTCTATATCAGTAGCATGCATCACACATCACATAGAAGATTTTTTCCAGCTCATCAAAATGTTTTGAGAATCTTCCTCAACTTTAGTGCCAGGGAAAGTAGGAGGACACAATCTCTTAAATTGGCCAACCCTAGTAACTTCAGATAATAGAGAAATAGTGGCAATACACTCAGTTTGAGAGGCCACAAACTGGATAATCAAATGAATTAATTAGTGAAACTTAGCATTGGACACGCCACCCTGAGGTGCTTGAGGAGGGATACGAGAAACCAATGGAGATCGATTAGGTCAATCAGAAGCAATGACCCTAGATCGAGTCTGAACTTCTGGAGGTGGATGGGCTCCATTCACATTGTCCTCAGACGGGACATAAGGGTTCCCACGAGCAGCAAATCTTCTAGGAGGCATGATCTAAAGAGCAAACATGCAAGAATTAGAGGAAATTCAAGACCTTAGCCTCTGTAGCTCAAAAATAGAAAAACAAGAATGAGAAATATTCTTAAATGCATCATAGCCTCTCCCTCTTTAGTGTGGCACTCTACATATCTATAAATGATACTCTAGTTAACACGGCTTTGTTGGACACCATATTACACAAAACTTAGGCTCTAATACTATCTTTGTCACCACCTGAACTAGGGCCTAGCTGTGATAGGTATCTCCAAGTCCCATGTGGATCAAAGATCACTCCCAACACCTAACCAAACTAAACATAACATTTCCCAATATCAAATGAATTTTGAACATATAGCAAGATTGCACAAAAAAATTTGAGAAAATTCATAACATCTCGATAAATGATGATTAACAACTGGCTAAACAACCGACCAACATCACCCAATATCCATAATAATCTAAACAAAGCCTCTAGTAAAATTGAGTATCAATAAACCATAGGGACATGCCCCCGACTGTAGCCAAAAATAAGTCTAAATAGTCTTAGACATAACAGACCAAAACATGAAATATAGACTTCTGAAGTATGAAAGCTCACCACTTCAATGTCAACTCATAAACTGATCTCGAATCCTCATCACTAAGTAGGAGGTGAAGAAGTATAGATAATTCCTACATCATGATACATGCACTTTAAAACTTTAACCTGGATTGTGCAGTCATAATATATAAAGGCATCCACAGGCTATATGGACCCAGCTTCCCCCAACTTGTAGGGCCCTAGTGTGTATGGCCACATAAACCAGAGGGTATACATATGCACTATGGGAGACTCAAACCTCCCGGCATATCAATGTGACATGAGCACCAAATCATGTAATAAGATATGTGGGGTTTGAACCTCCCAATTAAATGATATTAATAAGGGGGAATCAAACCACCAGTCATATAGACCCCCGCATCACAACCACAGTTTCCATTATTGGTCTCTCGAACCTCCACTTTCATGACTCAACTACAAACCCTCATTAAAACCCAATTAAAATAATTAGAACATACATTATCATTCATTGAACCAAGCTACACATTTAGGTATTCATTGTTGGTATGTTCAAACTAACTGCACTTGCAAGGTACCGTCAACACGCTACACCAATTATCTCCACTTGGGGAAATTCACAACCTCTTTGGTTTAATTTTACATTAGCTTTTGGAATTACACAACCCCATAAGGATTAATTTAAAATCATAATGTAATAGTTCAAAGATAATTCAATTCTCATACTTCTCATGATTAATAACCGATTTCACAATTTGGGATTAGGGTCATAACCACTTCAAAAATCACAAGTTTTGAAAATCACATTTCCTAGTTCGTTCACCATTTCTATGCATCAAATTGACTTTAAAACCAATATTTAAACATAAATTATACAGGGACAAACATGAAACATCATATAAACAATAGTTATACAAAAACCCTCAGCCCATGTTATTAAAATCAATATCAATATCTCAAGAATAATATTTTAAAACTTATGGTTTTAACAAATTAATAATTAGGGAAGAGTAACACGCCTATAATGCCAAGTTTCATGAAAGAAATTCAACCCTCGATCCCTTGGATGACCTACTTGTAGAAAGCCCTAAGTATGAATTTGTAAGAGAATTCGAGAGCGCTTTGGAAGTGTTTGAGTACATTAAAGATGAAATATAACCCCCTTAAGTGTTTTATAGATGTGGGGTTTTAATTCGGCAAGAAGAAAATTATCTAAAGTGTCCTCAAATTAAAATCTAAATTTTAGTCGTCAATGACTACAAGTGACTATACGGCTCGTATAGTCTTATTACAACTTTTCACCATACGTCATAGCCAAGGTAGTCTCTAAGGCACTCGCAATCTGTTGACCCTACAACTCAATCAATAGGACTAGTAAGAGACCCTATAACTTATAGGGTGTGGTCGTAATCAACATAGAACCCAATTAGGCAAACACTAGACATCCTATGATTTGCACCCAACGACTCGTAATGAATCCTTATGACTCATAGTGATCCACTCATACTCAAAGTACAACTTAGCCACTTATTTTTTGATTTGGTTATGATTGGGTCCCTAGGACCGGTCAAGACTCCTTACGACTCCTAAGGTGAGTCTTAATCAAGACAGTGAGGATAAAATTTCAAAAAAGTCTCAAGGACCAGAAACCTAGGGCATAACAGATACATAATGAGTCTCTTAGACAACATACTTCATTCACTGAAATGAGACACATATTAATATAAAAGTTCGAATTACTACGTGATTACTCATCAATAATGTATCAATTTATTTAAATATGCCTACAAATTATAATATTTTAAAATATATTACATTTTATAGTTTTTGGTTGAGATACATTACTCTTTAAGCAAAAATAATATATAAAATCAATTTTAAATGTATCTTACACATAAATCTAACGTAAATTAAGAGAAGTACATAATTCTTAGATGTATCTAAAAATAATCAAGAGAGATGCATAATTTATAGATGTATGTGACACAGATCTTACATATAAATTATATCTCATAACATTATTAGTATATCCGAGAGTATTTTATTTTTGATACAAACAAATATTACCTTTGTAAGAGGCTCTCTTGTTGTAACTTCAATATTTTTTTTCATTTTCAAGCACGAGTTTTGCATCTTTCAATACATAACTGTATTACCTTCTTAAGAAAATCTCTTGGTGTATCTTCAATGCCTTTGCTTTTTTTAGTTGGAATATCAATTTTTTTGTGTCTTTTGATACATAAATATTTATATATCAAGACCTTAAATCTCAGTCGTATACATCACTATTGCACCTTATTTAGGGATGGTTGTGTGTGTCATTCCGACAATATTAGTTGACAGTGATGAACTTCTAATTCCACCGCTCAACTTTTCTGTAACTGTTTACAACGTCTTTTGATAGAAATTCAATCTAATGAAAATTGAAGCAAATGAAAGAGAAATCGAAGATAAAATGATAGATTAAGTTATTTTCATTGTTGCTAAAATGGTGTGGAGATTGGATATTTTATGTATTATAGTTTCTAATTAAAATTTTTTTGCCATTAATGGTGGTGGTAATGCAGTGGAGATAGATGTTGGGGGTTTTGGGTGTTCTAGAAATTTCTAATGGCGTGTAGTATGATGCAATGGGTGTTGGTGGTTCTAGTGGTTATGGTTTGAATGTTTAGTTTCATTATGGTATCTTTTATTATGTAATTTGAAT
The DNA here is from genome assembly GCF_002878395.1 of Capsicum annuum. Taxonomy (NCBI): domain Eukaryota; kingdom Viridiplantae; phylum Streptophyta; class Magnoliopsida; order Solanales; family Solanaceae; genus Capsicum; species Capsicum annuum. The sequence continues at coordinate 21,507,948 of NC_061116.1, read as the reverse complement.
TAGTTTGTTGTGTTATTTTTGAATTTGTTTTATGTGAATGCATAGACATTAATTGAGAGAAGGAAGAGGAAGTTAGGCATTAGTGGTATTAAATTGGTGGAGAGAAAATTTTTAGTCAAACTTTTAGGGAGACAATTAATTTATTTGATTTTTTAGGATGACAATGACATATATGAGAATTTATAGAGAGAGAATGTGGATTTTAGTAATTAATATAACGGATAGGAATATTAAGTAGTTTGATAAGTTAAGTTGTAATATTAGGTATTTTTCCTTAAATAATATCATGACTATTTTATCCCACTATTTATATTAAAATAGTGGGATTACTATCCCTTATGGGTTGTGATATAAAATAGTCTCATGGTTTATTTCATGAGTTGGAATATCCCTATTTATCCTATTCAATGTACCAAACAACTCCTGAATAAATGAGTTTGGATTCATTTCTTTTTTTTTTAATAAATGGGTGTAAGTTATAAAGTTCATTAGCCTATTAGAGATAAATAAAATAGGTCAAACACATTGCTAGACCCTCAAACTTGATGCTAACTTTCATTTTGACACCTTAACTAGCCAATGTTCATTTTAAATACCTAAACTACTATCTCACATTGTGTCTTTTTGGTACTTTTGCTGACATGACAAAGTGAGTGTGTGATAAACACACGTTTAGCAGGTGATGAGCCTTTTTTTATGCAAAAAAAATATTTGTTGGCTTTTTCTTCTCTCCCTCCACCTTCCAACATCATCCACCAAACCATAAACATACCATTTTTTTTAAATCTCCTAAAACCATGAAAGAACAACACAAGAAAAACTATCACACTAACTTTAAAATAATTTACAAAACATGGGAGAATAAAACGCAAAATATTTTTAAAAAATTCTATCATTTTCATTGAAATTCGCCAAATATTCAGCTATGGCAATAGTTAGCACTACTATTGCTTTTAATTTGTTTGTTTTTAAACTTTACTTAAAAATAATTTGTGAGTTAAACTTAGCTATTTTATTGTATGCAAAACTTAGCTATTTTATTGTAAAATATTTACTTTTTTAAAAATATATAGTTGAAATTTTTACATTATTTTATCGCTCAAAAATGAAAAAGAGCAAATATCTACATATCCCATATTTCCATGGCCTAGCTTTTGGGGGCTTTGAGTTGTAGGTGACAAAAAAGTTTTAAATGAGGTGTAGGTGACACAAGTCTTAATAATTGAGCGGAGGTGATAATCAATTTATTATGGATTAATAAAGTTTGGTAAGTTTGAGAATAGCCCACAAGTTTTTAAATTTACACTTTGATTCAAATATTTATCAAATATAACGGAAAATAGAGGGAAAACAGGGTGTCTTTCTCTCTCTTCTCATCCATTGTTGTTTTCTCTATCTTAGCAATTTTTGTTGTTCATTGTTACTTCTACTTTATTTATCATCTTCTGCTTCATTATTATCATATTCTACTTCATTATCATCTTCATCTTCTTCTTGTTGACCATTGTCTTTGTTGTTGTTGTTACCGTTAATGTTGCTATTTGACTAATTTCTTAGGTCAAATTTAGTTTCGTACATCACTTTTCACTTTGACATTATTTCATAGGAGACTTTTGTAAGTCAAATTATGATTTTTAGTTGAATTTTTCATCTGAGTAACTGCTATTGTGCTGTTTTTCCAATAATGGATAGAACCCAATCATGAATCCACATAAGATCCATCTGTTTAAACAGGTAAATCATGTGTTGCTTCATATAGATATCTGTTTCAATGGAAGACTGATATGTTTGATTTATGTTTATTGTTCTATAAGCCGTAATATGAATCGAATAGATGGGTCATCTTTTGCAACAGATAGTTTATCTATTTAAACAGATTAGTTATCTAGTGCAACGTGATAAATATCTACTACAACAGATAATTAATCTATTGCAACAGAACTTGAACTCAATTCCAACAGACGTGTTGTCTATTGCAATAGGGTAAATATTGCAACAAATTATTAACCTATTACAACAGAACCCGAACTCAATTCCAAAGACAGTAAATATCTATTGCAACATATTAATAATCTGTTACGATAGAACCTAACCTCGATTCCAACAGAGCATAGTTTGTTACAACAGGTAAGTCATCTGTCACAATAGGTTAATTATCTATTGGAACATGTCACTCATCCATTGGAATCAACTTTAAAGGTGCCTCAGTACTGCAAAATTAATTCTAATAGATGTATAGTCTGTGGTAACATATAATTTACCTATTACAACAGATGACTCATTTGTTGAAATCAGCTTCAGGAGAGTAACATAAGCCCCAGCAGGTAAGTAATCTATTGCGACTGATTACACATCTGTTGGGATTCATTTACAGCACTTTGAAATTACTATTAACTTTTTTTAACAAATGACTTTATTTAGGTACAATTAATGGAGGAATCAATGACAATAGAGGTGGATTGTCATGGTCAATAGATCGAGAAGAACAATCGATATGCATGGCATTGGAACAAGGGTGAAATGCTAAAGACGATAGCAATGCCAGTCCAAAGTGATATTTTGTATGATGATTTTGTGAACTGAATCATCAGTTATTGTGGAATGAATTGTCAATTGGAAGAACTTTTCATCAACTACATACATAGCTCCTTTGAAAATTAGAGGGTACTGCCTTGCAAGATAATCGATCAGGTTCGGTTGCATGCTTATCTTAGTGATTCATCCTGACTGCTATTAAGGGTGTACGTGGTTAAAAAGATAAGATAGAATGAGAACCAGAACGTAGAAGAATAACAACAACAAGACATCTTTGATGATAGGTTGGATGATCTTGACATGAATAGTCTAGATGATGATCAAACACGCCCGTTGATACGACCAATATGATGTGTAGATTTTCTCAATCGACACAATCTGGAAATCTTCAAAATTATAGGATCGGTTTTTTATTGGAATGTCATTCAAGGACAAGAATGAACTATCTACCAATTTGTTTATTTCTTGCTTGAAAAAAGATTTCAGAATAAAGAAGGTGATTAATTCGAGTAGTGTCTTTTTCTTCAAATGTGCTAATTTGAACTGCAAATGGTGGTTGAGAGTGGTGAAGTACACAAGTTCTAATAGGATCATCATTCATAAACATGAAAAGCATCAAACATGTGTTTTACAGCACATCTTGGGCCAAAATCCTCACACCACGACAAAGGTCCTTGGTGAATAATTCAGGTGTAGTTCCCCGATGGTAAAGGTCCTTCAACAAGGGTTATGGCTAATCAACTCCTTATAAAATTGGGTGTCCTGGTCATTTATTGTGTGATATATATGACCATGGGGATTTCCAAGGACTTGGTTAGGGGGACACTCGATCATGGGTATGAAGTCCTGGAATCCTACCATTATATAATTGAGTCCATAAATCCCGACAGTAAGATGACATTGCATCTTGATGAAAAAAAAAGTTCAAGTACTTTTTTGTATCCTATGGTGCTTGGATTCAAGGTTTTTGACATTTGAGAAAAGGCATAGCCGTTGAAGGTACCTTTTTGAGGAGCAATTATAATGGAGTTCTACTAGCGGCGGTGGCACAGGATGGAGAGAATCATATCTTTCCTGTCACTTTTTGTGTAGCGGATAAGAAATGTGATGCCTCTTATGGATTTTTTGAACAACTGTGAAGTTGTGTCAAAGGTACTGAAGAGTTGTGTTTTACATCGGATAAGCATCCAAGTATTCAGAAAATGGGTTCACGTTTCTTCACTTCACCTTACTTTTGTTGTTACATCAAGCATCTTAGAGAGAACATTCGGACCAACTATTTCAATAAAAGGGTCGTGACCCTTTTTTATAAAGAAGCTAAAGCATATAGTAAAGAGGATTTTTTAGACCATTTTAATAAAATAACATATATGAATCCCAAGGTAGCAGAATTTTTTGTACGTGTCAATTTTGAGAGATAGACTTGGGCGTTCTGTCCTGCAAATAGTTAAATTCTTATCTATTTTAATATCTTGTTTGAGTTACAAGTTTAGTATGATGTCGTACTAAGTGATCTTTTGCATAGGTAAAATATCATGACATCAAACATAGCTAAAATGGTGAATGCATTGTTTGGCGATGAAAGAGAATTTCCCATCAAGGCTATGTTTGAAAAGATAAGCCAGAAGTATGGAAAAATTTTTAACGAAAGGCGTTTGCAGTTCATGTGCCTAAAAAAAGAAAGTCGATTTGTTCTCGAAATCAAAAAATAATATCAATGAACATCAGTTTGGGGAATAGCAGATTACAAATTCAGTATCACCGGTCATGGTGATGTTTCCTCGGTCGAACTTCAAATAAGATCTTGTACGTACAAAGCTTTTGACTTAGACAAAATACCCTGTCTACATGCCATAGAAGCACTTCGACCTCAATATGGTCATAAATATAGAGCAGAAATTTATGAGAATTTCTCTCAATATTAGTCGGTGGCAAAATATGAAATGGCATATAGTGGGCATATTACTCCGGTGCCTCCCAAAAAATCTTAGGTTGTTCCTGCAGAGCTTATGGGGAGATAAATACCTCCTCCATATATTGACCCAAGCACTATCAGACTGGGAAGAAAGCCATTTAAAAGGAGGCGTGGAGTTAGAGAATCATTTTCATCAAGAAGAAACAAGTGCTCCGTATGTAAGAGCACTGGCCACAAAAGAACTACATGACCAGATCATAATCCATTATGATCATTGTAATTGTAGAAACTTGTATAGTTGTTTGTTGTGGACTTTTATATATTTAACTCATTGTTGTGAATGTAATGTTATCATTTATTATATATAAAATATCTATTTAATAACTTGTGCATCATTAAATAAAGGCAAAATATGAACTAAACAATACAGCAGACCATAATTATTTTCAATAGATTTCCCATCTATGGTAACATATGGACATTATCTGGAAGAACATAACACAGTTTCATAAAACTGGAATGTTTTCCTCTAACAGATGATAAATCCATCGCAACAGATAGATAAGCTATTGACAGAAACCTAACTCATGACCAATCTATTCCAACACACGGTCCATCTGTTGAAAGAACTCAAAAGCCAAGATATCTATTGCTATTGGATTCAAAATTTCTCCTTACCTCCAACCATCGACATGTTAATATGATTTAGAAGAAGAAATAGACAAAATAAAAATTGAATAAGAATTAAAAAGTCAAAGTTGACTAAAGATAAATTTTTCATTAAATGAAAAGTAAAATACATTAGGTATAGATCCAATATAGAAAAATTGAAATACATATGCTAACAGAAAAAACATATTCTAATTATTTTTATTATCCCTATCATCATTAATGACAGCCGGCTAATCAACTAGCAGCAGCAAGGCCCTCATCAGCCTTTGAATCTCTCTGAACATCGTCGTTTTCACGGCGACCAACTCCCTCTATAGGTCATTAACATACCTCTGAATTTCCCGCACTATGTCACACAGAATAGCAATGTCCTAAAAAGGATCAGCCATATCTAGAACACACATGAATTATCAAATGTAAAGAAAAGAGTCCAAATATAATACAACATATACTACAAATTGGTAGATTTACACAGGAAAAAAACTTACCTCAACATAAAGGAATATTCTCTTTGAAGAGAAGTTTTTGAAGATGTCACATGAAATGAAAAAATACAAAAAATAAATAAAGTTTAGCAGAATGAAGATTAAGGAGGGACCTATTTATAGAGGATTAAATCTGGATGTATAAGGACAAAAGGCACGTTTGTTAAGCTCCATTGTATTAATTACATTCAAACTGGTGGCATTTTTTTCTGTGAAAAGTTGCGACTTTTCTGTTTACATTAATACTTCTCACCTTTTCAAAATGGTTTTGAGACTTGATAACAATCGTTATTAATGAGTTATTGCAATAGATCATCTATCTGCCACAACAAATTTACAATTTATTACAATAAATAGATTATCCATTGCGACAGATGGACCATATGTTGGGGATGTTTTGATTTCTTCTAATAGCTGATTCACCAGTTGTAACAGATGGAGAATTTAGTTCATCAGCTATTTTGAATAGTTTAGATAAAAAGTCACCACTACCTCTTTTCTAATAGCTATCAGATGCGAGCAATTGAATAAATAATGTCTGGTCTATCGCAAGAGAGTTATAATCTGTTGCAACATATGGATTATCTGTTGTGATAGATGGACCACATGTTGGAGGAGATATGTTGATTTTTTCCAACAGATGATTCATTAGTTGCAACAAATGGAGATTATGATTCATCAGCTATTTTGAATGTGTTAAGATAAAAAAAGTCATGACTCTTCACACCTCATTTTTAATAGTCATCAAATAAGTGTAGATAAATAAACAACTCTGTAGTGTCTTTGATGGGGTAGGAAGAATAAGGTGCGTGTAATAGATCCACTTTCATGCGTGGAAGTTATGTATTATTGATCAGTCTACCGCGAAAAATACATATAAAGTGCAATGATTTTGTGAATGCAATTTTTACCAATTAAACACTGATCCTTTAAACAAGATCATACATTGTACAGTTTAGATTGATAGGTGTTAATTGATAAGGACGAAGGGTTCCAAGATGGTGGTGTCGATACCCTGTTACACTTTAATAACAGTCTATGCTTATGTTTTTATGTTAAGTTTGGGGAAGGGTCAAGTTTTTGGCGGCTGTATAAATATCTAATAGTGATTGGATCAGTTTTAATAGTGCAATGGACTTCTTGAAAGGCCTCCGAAGACTCACACTACAACAAACAATGATAGAACCAATAAAATATCCCCTATTCCAAATTTATATGGATAGATTGTTGGAGAAGGCCTTTATACAGTAGAAGGTGCTTGGGAGAATACTTGTGCAGGAAGGGGGAGGTGGAGAAGGCCATATATCATCTTAAAGCTTGTTTAAAGGGAAATACAGGAAAGTAAGCAAGGAAATTCTAGCAAATATAGCCAATAAAATTGACATGTGAGAAACGGAAAAATTGGATGAGCTTCAAATGTGAAAGTGTATCAAAATATAAAAATCCATCAGTTGTTGAAAAAAAAGAAATATCATCAATAGGACTGTAGCTTGACATTTTGTTATAGAATACAACTAGCGAGCATGGCCTCAATGGAGACCCTCACAAAGTGTAGGACCAGAACTATGAGGAAAAAGCTTCGCAACCACGGGAAATTGATATGATTGTCAGTCAGAATTGAAATTAAAACCTGAAAAAACAACTGCTGAATTAAAAATAAAGGAAGCCAAGGTGTCAATTTCTAAAGTTTTACTTGCATTCCATGCCTTCAGTTTGTGGCTATGATCAGTTCAATGATAGTACAAACAAAAAGCTTTGAAGTTGGGCATAAATCCCATGCCTTGTTGTTTCCACTGCCTTTGACCTGAATAGAGCCATAGAAGGCATGGGATGCATGTTTAACATGAGAAATTTCCGCCTTGGCTTTATCCTGTATTTTTAATTAAGGAGTAGTTGGTTCAGGTTTCAATTCTGGCTTATAATATTTTCACTTTCCATGCTCGTGAAGCTACTTCCTTAGAGTTCTAGTCTTGTACTTTGTGAGAGACTTCATTGAGGACATTCTCACTAGTTACAGTCTCTAGCAAAGTGACCATCTCTAGTTCTCTTGACCATTCTTCTTTTACTTCAATGACTGATGGATTTTCATTTTTGGATACGCTTTCACAGTCACAGCTTATCCTATTTTTTTATTTTTCAGGTCAATTTCATCAGCCAATTTTGCTACAATTTCCTTCCTACCCTATTTTCCTCTTAAATAAGGTTTGAGATGATATATGGCCTTCTCAACCTCCCCGTTCCCGCACAAGTATTCTCCTAAGCACCTACTACTATATAATAGTCTCCTCCAGCAACCCATCCATATAAATTTGGACATGGGGAATTTTTATTGGTTCTATTGGTGTTTTCTGTAGTGCGAGGCTTCGAAGGCCTTTCAAGAAGTCCATTAAGCCATTAAAACTGGTCCAATCACTATTGGATATTTACATTGCTGCCAAAAACTTGAACCCTTCCCCAAGCTTGACACAAAAACATGAGCATAAATGGTCATTAAATTTTAATAGGGTATCGACACCACCTACTTGGTCCCTCAGCCTTACCAGTTCAAACCTAACAATCTTAACTATAAAATGACATTTCTTGTTTGAAGAATTAAGGCCTAATAGGTAAAGAACAAACATTCAAAAAATCATTATAATGGATGTTTGTTTTCATGATAGGTTAATCAGTAATACATATCTCTCATACATTAAGTTGTTCCATCTACAAGTAGCTTATTTCTTCGAACCCATCTTTACTCTAATCTTTAATGCTTGTCGAGTAAAAATGGATCCAGTTTAAATTTCTTTTACTACAAAGAATAGAATTACATTTGATGTCAAACAAAAGAAGAAGAAAAAAAATTACAAAAGGGTAACACAAAATTGAGCGAATCAACAAATGAATAATCTGATGCAATAGATTACCAATCTGCTCAACCAATGAGGCATCTGTTGGAACAGATGGATGACATGTTGCAACAGATTAGTCATCTATTGGAATAAATCAAATAACCTTTCTACTGGTTTGATTTCTTCAAACAATTCCTCCGTCTATACAAAAGGGTGACACAAAATTGAGTGAATCAATAGATAACCAATCTGATGCAACTGATTACATATCTGTTCAATCGATAAGGCCTTTTACAATAGATATTAAAAAAATGGTTCATTCATTCAAGACTTAAAATTCACCTTTTATTAAATTTTCTCAATAAATAAGAAACTGGTAAATGGGTAAATCATCAATAGCCACAGATGTAAATATCTAATTTAAATGACATACAAAGGAGAAGACAGGATAGAAAGAGCATTAGTGAATCATACCTGCAATGTGAAAAAAGAAAAAGGATCTGAACATCCAGTATAGTCGAGAAAATATATTAATTGGTTGAGATTCGAAAGGATTCTCATCCAAAAGAAGAGACAAAAAAGAGGTAAAAAGTAAAGAAAGAGAAAAAAAAGAAAGAGTGATAGATGAGTTGAGTTGATCTTGAGTCTTACTTAGGTTATGGGTGAAGGAGAGAGTATTCTTCTGGATTTGGGTTTTAAATATTCACTAACAACTTTTGACTTTTGAGGGTCACGAGGAGACAGTGACATTGAAAAGACAAAATAAGACTACTCACTCAGGATATTTTTGAGTTATCTATGTAATATTTTTTACCGCCTTAGTATTTTAACTTTTTTTTATCTCAGACAAGAAATACCTAAATTTATTTTAAAAAAAAAGGGTATTATAACATCTAAGTGCAACAGATAACAATTTATGTTTGAAAATTTCCAAAGCTCAGTCATCTGTCGCAATAGATGTATAATATATTGCAATAGATGATTTAATCTGTTTGAATAAATCCAATAGAAAAGACATTTGTTGCAACAGGTTGAACATTTGTTTTAATACAATTTCAATTAATTTCACATATTAGACTAATAACTTAAGGGGTCGTTTGGTAGAGTGAATTGTAAAATATAATGTATGCATTAGTTAATGTGTATTGCTAGTACCTTTTTTGGTACGACTTTTTGTCTATGTATAACTAATGCAAGCATTAGTTATTCACTTTATTGCGTATTGAAGTGTGTATTAGTAATACACTCTGTTTCCTATGTATTAGTAATACAAAGACTTTAAACACATTCATTAACTTATTAAATGACCTTAATACTCCTCAATTTTCTTCTCAAAATATTTCACCATTCCTTTTCCCGTCATTTTAATTTGTACTAATTTATCTTTTCAAAATATTTCACAATTTCTTTTCCCACTATTTGAATTTACAACAATGAATAGTTGATTTAAATAACTATAACATATTTTTGCTTTGCTTCGACAGTTCTTAAAATGATTTTTAAAAAAATTGAGACTATTTCTTAATTTTACGTCTAGTATTTCATTTTTGTTTCAACTATATTAATCCGTCGGCATTGCATTTTTACGCAAAGATGAAGATCTTGCAATTAATCCTAAACCTCCATATAATAGTTCAACAATATTAATTATGTTTGAAATAACAAAAGAACTTTGTTGCAAAAAAATTGTACAAAATCAAAAAAGGGTATTTTTGTAAACAAAAAATTCTTTTGTAGAAATTATGTAAGATGTATTATTTCTTATACATCAAACAAAACCAAACATTGTATAATAAATAATACATGCATAACAAATACAAGCATAAATAATGCAAGTATTACTAATGCAAGCATTACTAACACACTATATTTTGTATTATTCTTATACACTCTACCAAACGACCCCTAATTGATTAATCTAGGACCAGGGGTGAGTTCTCATAGGATCAACTACAACTTCAATTGAGTCTTTTGACAATTGAATGATGAGATGGTATTGCGTTTCTCCCGTCCAGAGTCATCGATCAATTACTCTAAGCTGAACCGATTCTTACAACTTAATATGTTAGATCAATACCTTAATGGATTAATCTAGGAACAGAGGTGAGTTCTCATAGGGTAAAATACAACTTCAATTGAGTCTTTTGGTAATTGAATGATGAGACAGTATTGTTTTCCTCCTGACCAGAGTCATCGATCGATTACTCTGAGCAAAACCAATTCTTACTACCTCAAATGTTATACCAATACCTTAATTGATTAAACTAGGACCATGGGTGAGTTCCTATAGGGTCAACTACAACTTCAATTGAGTCTTTTGGCAATTAAATGATGGTATGGTATTGTGTTTCTCCCGGCTAGAGTTATCGATCAATCACTCTGAGATGGACCAATTTTTACTACCTCATATATTAGATCAATAACCTAATTGATTAATATAGGACCAGGGGTGTGTTCTCATAAGGTTAACTAAAACGTTAATTGAGTATTTAGCAATTGAATAATAAAATGATATTGCGTTCCTCCCAGCCAGAATCGTTGATTGATCATTCTTAGCTGAACCGATTCTTACATCCTCAAATGTTAGACCAATACCTTAATTGATTAATCTAGTACCAGGGGTGAGTTCTCCTAGGGTCAACTACAACTTTAATTGAGTCTTTTAGAAATTAAATAATGAGACGGTATTGCGTTCATCCCGGCTAGAATCGTCGATCGATCACTCTGAGTTGAACTGATTCTTACTACCTCATATGTTATAACAAAACCTTAATTGATTAATCTAGGACTAGGGGTGAGTTCTTATAGGGTTAATGTAATAGCTCGAGAAATTTTTCGTTGATATTTTGTGCGTAAACGTGTTGGGTTCTATCTTATAGAATGAATTATAAATTTTCCGTGTGAAATGTCATATATTATGACCCACCATTACATAGATTATCAAATAAGCTTTCCAAATATATGTCGATCATCCTAAACAGACACCCGAATGACAATTTATGACATTCCGATCGAACTGTGAATAGTAGTAAATAGTAAAACGTGCAGGAAAAAGTATGGAGGCCTGGCGTATTTTTGCTCCAACTTTAAATGATCATAACTCCTTGTACATAATGATCTGGGTGATATAATATATATCAATGGAAAGCTCTTCGAGTCCTCTTTCTAATGAAATGGTTTCATCCAATTTGTCTATCGGAGCAAAAGGTTATAGTCGATCTACTTCAGCCTGTCAAACGAAAATTTTTGGGTCAACTTTAAATGATCGTAACTTCTTGTACACAATGATCTTGGTGGGATACTATATATCAACGGAAAGATATGATATTCCTCTTTCTATTGAAAATGGTTTCATAAAATTTGGATATAGGAGTAAAACGTTATGATTGATCTACTTCAGACTATCAAAACAGTCCATCAAAGGACAGATTCGAGAATTATTTGATTTTTAGGGGCGTTTTGGTCATTCCCTCTCACCCAAAACCCATCCAATCTTTATGTTAAAGCCTATTAGAAGCGTTATATGTTATATTTCATCAAATTCCCTCAAAATGAAAACCCAAAGCTCCTACATCCAGCTTTAAGAACCTCCAAAGTTCACCATTTATTCGGAAAATTTATTCAAGATTCTAAGTTCCAAGTTCAAGAACTTCAAGAACCTCCAAAGTTCACCATTAATTCTGTAAATTTATTCAAGATTCCAAGCTCCTAGTTCAAGAACTCCAAGAACCATCATTCAAAGGCACGATTAACATCTCAAAATGAGTATCGATCTAAAGTTTATCATTCAAGGTATGTAGGGTTTTTCAATAAGAACTTTCTTTCGTTCTTGTGCACAAAAGTAATTTTCTTTACAAAGGCATGATTTTTATTTGATTTTTTATGAATTTGAAGCATGGACCCATATTTTATGATGATTATTATGAAATCTTGATGTTTATGATTTTGAAAGATGAATTTACATGTGTGGAGATATAAAGCATGAATATTGAATGATATTTATCATGATTTTGATATTTGGGTCGTGAATCCCCATTGGAAATTGTGTTTTTTTTAAGAAAGTGTGTGTTATAAGCACGTTGATGTTGAATATTTGAGATATTTTGAATGATTTGACCATTTGGTCTTAATGGAGTTGTTTTGAACTCGAGTGTGAAAGAAATTCACAACGTGGTTGATTTTGATAGATGGGAAGCATGATGGCTCTAGATGGATATTTATATATTATTGAAATTATTTTGTTGTGGATTGTCTTTGAAATAATCAGAGCTAAGTCCGGGAGAAATATTTAGCACCGAGTGGGAGGTATAAAGCGATCTTACTATCTTAGAACTACGTGCCTCCATTGGAGTGAGCCTGAGGCTGATTTATATAGTGATCACTAGTTTGTGTGGATTTGATATCGATAGTCCTACTCCAATGGCAAGAATAGGACGTATCTCCCCAACGTGGGTTGTACGTTGGACTCCATATAGCTCACATTGTTTATGTCAGTTATAGGATCTCCCAATGTGTGTGTGTTTCCTTGTGTGTATGGTGAACGGTAAAGTGATTTGAAAGTGGAATTGTGAAAGTTATTCTTTCCAAAGATTTAAATGATATTTACATTATGAGAATAGATATTCGTGATGAACTGAAAGTGATTCACAAATTATATGATGACTCACATGTGTTATTATACTTATTTCATCCTCTCATGATTATGATGATTTTCTTCGGGCTATGTGAGTCTTTCATACTTCCTGCATATTTCTTATAAATATTTATGATGAAGATGTTTATAAAACTGCATACACCCCCATATACTCAGTTCCTTTCCATGGTACTGACCCACATCTTCGGATGTGGACTGCATTTTCTCGAAATATAAGTTTAGGTGCTCAGTTCCAGGTTTGACATTGATTATTTGGGCACGCTGTTCTACATGCTCTGTCATGGTGAGTCCTCATGTTCCGAGGATGTAATGTCTGAAGTTGGATTCACGGAATTGTTTACATTTGATAACTGAGTATGAGTCAGTTGGGGCATATCTCAATGGCTTGCTGGTTTTATTGATTTTCTTAGAGGCTTGTCAGACTAGTATAGATGTTGGAAGTTGACTAATAAGTCATATTTTGTTATCTTTCTAAAATTCTTTTATTCTTGAATGATGATTACTCTGTTGATATTTAAGGGTTATTTATCGAAACCCCATTAATTCGTGTTGAAGTGAATGAAAATGGCTCAAAGGGTTAGCTTGAGCTACTCGTAGCCTCAAGAACTGTGTGACACTCTAGGACCCATTTTTGGGGCGTTACAAACTTGGAATCAAAGCCTAAGGTTGTAAGGTGTCCTAGGGAGTCTGACAAGCCGTGTTAAGTAGAGTCTTGACCATCGGTGTCCATCACACCACATCTATGAGCAAGAGGCTACAAAATATTTTAGGAAAAAGTGTGATTCTTTCTTTCAGAAGTCTAGCGTGCTTAAAGTGTCTCTCTCTTCTATTGATTTGTGCTCTCCTTTTTCAGAAATATGCCTCCACATCGAGCGAGAAGAAATAATGATGGTCTGGGAATTCTGTGTCACCCAAGAGTCATTTTATCTCTTACCTCAAAGCTAGAAAACTTATTTCCAAGGGGTGTATTTACCATTTGGTTAGAGTCAAAAACACTAAGTCTGAGACTCCAACTCTCCAGTCTGTTAAGGTCGTCAACGAGTTTTCTGATGTCTTTTCAGATGATCTCCCAGGGATACCTCCTAATAGAGAGATAGAGTTTAGGATTGATCTTCTTCCCGATACTCAGCCTATTTCTATTCCTCCTTACCGTATGGCCCCTTTCAGAACTTAAGGAGTTGAAAGAACAACTCAAAGATCTACTAGATAAGGGTTTCATAAGGCCCAGTGTTTCTCCTTGGGGTGCTCCTGTATTGTTTATGAGAAAGAAAGATGGCTCTTTGCGTATATACATTGATTACTGCCAACTGAATAAAGTAAGCATAAAAAATAAGTACCCCCTTCCGAGAATAGATGATTTGTTTAACCAATTACAAGGTGCAAGTTATTTCTCAAAGATAGACCTTCGTTCCGGCTATCATCAACTCAAAGTTGGGAGTGTGACAACCAAAAAAATGCTTTTCGAACTCATTATGGCTATTTTGAGTTTTATGTTATATCTTTTGGGTTAACTAATGCCCCAGCAGCTTTCATGGACCTCATGAATCGAGTGTTCATACCATATTTGGATATATTTGTCATAGTGTTCATCGATGATATAGTGGTGTAATCCCATAGTGAGGTTGAACATTCTGATCATCTCCGAACTATCTTGCAAACCCTTAGAGATCATAAGTTATTTTCCAAGTTCAGTAAGTATGAGTTTTGGCTAAGGTCAATTGCTTTTCTGGGTCATATCATTTGTTTCGAGGGTATTAGAGTTGATCCCCAATAGATCGAAGCTGTTAGAAATTGGCCTAGACCTATTTTTCTGACTGATATCTGAAGTTTCTTGAGTTTATATGGCTATTACCGCTATTTTGTTGAGGGTTTCTCCTCTATAGCATCTCCTATGACTCGGTTGACCCAAAAGAAAGTAAAGTTCTTGTGGTCTAAATCTTGTGAGAAGAGTTTTCAGGAGTTGAAGACTCGACTTACTTCAGCCTCTATTTTGACTTTGCCTGATGGTGTTGATGGTTTTGTGGTGTACTGTGATGCTTTGAGAGTCGGGTTGGGTTGCGTATTGATGCAGAAGGGTAAGGTGATAGCTTATGCTTTTAGACAGTTGAAACCCCATAAGAAAAATTACCCCACCTATCACCTTGAATTGGCTGCTGTTGTGTTTGCTTTGAAAACCTGGAGACACTATTTGTATGGTGTCCATGTTGATGTTTTCACTGATCATAAGAGTCTGCAGTATGTGTTTACCCAGAGAGAATCGAATCTTAGGCAGAGATGATGGTTAAAATTGTTAAAGGACTATGATATGAGTGTGCTGTACCATTTGGGCAAGGCCAATGTTATGGTGGATGCCCTAAGTAGAGTGTCCATGGGTTGTGTTTTGCATGTGGTAGAAGGTAAGAAAGAGTTGGCTTGTAATGTACATCGTTTGGCTAGATTGGGGGTTAGGTTGTTTGACTGTGCTGAAGGTAGTATAGGGGTTCAGAGTAGTTCCGAATCCTCCTTGGTTTCGAAAGTGAAGGAAAAGCAATAGTTAGATGCTAGTTTGGTCAGACTGAAGGAGTTATTTAAGGACTAAAACGTAGAGGTTTTCTCCGAAGGGGTAAATGGTGTATTGAGATTGTAGGGTAGATTCTGCATCCCGAATGTTGATGATTTGAGATAGAGGATTATGGCTGAAGCACACGGGACGCGACATTCTATTCATCCTGGTGCCACCAAGATGTACCGATAGTTGCGGAAAATCTATTGGTGGAGTGGCATGAAGAAAGATATAGAAGCATTTGTAGCTAAGTGTGCAACATGCCAATAGGTTAAGGTTGAACACCAAAGACCTGGTGGTATGATGCAAGAGTTTAGTATTCCCACCTGGAAGTGGGAAGAGATAAATATGGACTTCATGATTCGTTTACCTCCTTCCCGATGCCATCATGATTCCTATTGGGTTGTGGTTTATAGATTGACTAAGTCTGCTCATTTCTTGCCTGTTCATATTTCATATACAGCTGAGGATTACACTAGATTGTATATCCGAGAGCTAGTCAGATTGCATGGAGTTCCCTTGTCTGTCATTTCGGATAGGGTTACTCAGTTCACTTGGCAATTTTGGAAAGCTTTTTAGAAGGGTCTTGGTACCCAAGTGCTTTTGAGTTTTTCTTTTTATCCGCAGACCGATGGTCAGGCTGAGCGGACCATCCAGACCTTAGAGGATATGTTGTGAGCTTGTGCACTTGACTTTAAGGAAAGTTGGGATGATAACTTACCGTTGATAGAGTTTTCTTACAATAATAGTTTCCACTCTAGTATTGGCATGGCTTCGTTTGAAGCCTTATATGAGAGGAAGTGTACATCACCCATAGGTTGGTTCGAGGTGGGTGAAGCGGCTGTGAGTGGTCTTGATTCGGTATTTGAGGCTACGGAAAAAGTTAAGTTGATTAGGGAATGGTTGAAAACTGCGCAGAGTCGTCAGAAGTCATAGGCGAATATTAGAAGGAGAGACCTTAAGTTTGAAGTTGGTGACCTAGTGTATCTGAAAATTTCACCCATGAGGGGGGTGAAGAGATTCGAAAAGAAGGGGAAGCTTAGTCCCCGTTATGTTGGTCCTTAAAAAATTCTTAGTCGTGTTGGTAAGGTAGCTTATGAGGACGAGTTGCCTTCCGAGTTGTCCTCTGTTCATCCAATATTCCATGTCTGCATGCTTAGAAAGCATATTAACGATGCTGTGGTAGTGGATTCCTCTGTGAGTGCTGACATTTAAGAAATTCTTTCTTTTGATGAGATTCTTGTTGAGATTCTTGATTTCAGTGTCTGAAAACTAAGGAACAATGAAGTTCCCTTGGTCAAGGTGTTGTGGCGAAACTAATCTGTTGAGGGTGCAACTTGGGAAGCTGAGGCGGATATGCGATCCAAGTACCCGCACCTATTTTCTGTGAACTTCAATCAAGTCGAAGGTACCGTTCTTTCCTAAATCATGCACTTTTGATAAAAGTTACAGCAGTTCAGCTGTCATTTATTATGTGTTCAGCTGTAGTTTCTTGAATTTATGCATTCTATGTTGAATTTGGAGTGAGAAACGATGTGGTGATGAGTCTAACGAATGGTTTCAGCTATATGCTCTATTCCCTATCTAATCTTGGCATGTCTAGCATCATTAGAGGATGAATGTTTCCAAGGGGGGATGATGTAATACCCAGGGAAATTTTTTGTTGAAATTTTGTGCATAAACATGTTGGGTTCTATCTTCTAGAATGAATTATAAATTTTTCGTGTGGAATGTCTTAGATTATGACCCACAAT